>NW_017728938.1:4985889-5023645 GCF_001723895.1 Crocodylus porosus | reverse complement strand
GGCGCGGCCGTGCAGGCGGTTCCTAGGCCCCGCGCGGAGTCCCGCGGCCCGGCGGACCTGGTGGCGGCCTCCGGCGCTCCCGGCCTGGCTCAGCCGTGCTCTCCGCCTGCGTGCGCACGGCTGTCCTCACGGCGCCCCCTGCCCTCGGCTTCGTGCCTTGCGGCCCGGCGTGGCGCGTGCCCCCGCCCGGCCCGGCCCGGCCCCCGTGCGGGCCGCTGTCCACCCTTCGGCCTGCACCTGCCTTGGGCGTCCCCGCCGCTCCCCCTTCCGGCCGCGCGTGGGGCTGCAGCGGCGTCGCTCGTCCCTGTCGTGCTGCCCGGCGCGTCCAGCTCGAGGGACCGGGAGAGCGGCGCTGCCGCCCGCGCTGCAGCGGCCTGGCTCCCCGGGCGGGCCTGGCGGCAGCCCTTTCGAAACCAGCGTCTCGGTCTCCCGCGGTGGGACTGGCTGCCAGTTCCGGCCTGATCGTGGTTTTTGTCACCTTCCGTCAGCTGCGAGCTGGAGCCAAGGGCGCCGTTTCTCTTCCCTGGTTGGGTGGTGGGGGCCTGGCTGGTGCATGGCTGTGGCTGCCATGAATGAAGGAGGCTTCCCTACAAGGCAGGACTCTGGCCCTCAGCCTGAAGAGCTAGAGCTGCCTTGTCCTGTCCGGGTTCTCACAGACTCACCATGGCTGCACATGCCGGCACGGTGGGCTAGTTGGGCTCTCCTATCATCTTCTCTTAATGACTGATGCTTTCAGGTCTGGCTGAGGGCAAAATTTATCCATACCCCCATTGCAGTGAGTGCTTGATGATCTCCCATCTGTGCATGCCTGAGATCTACTAGTCAGGGACCTAAGAATGAGGGAGGCAAGGAAAATCCAGCTTTATGGGGGTGGGGGCAGAATTGTGACTACATCACACATTCCCATGGACAGAGGTAAATTAGTTTCTTCTCAGGATAGCTAAATATAGTTGGCCCAGTACAGCTGCCTCCAGATTTTGTCCTGAGATTTCCTGTGTCTGTGCAATTCAACCTGTGTATCTGTGGTCTAGGATAAATTTGTTGCCAAGTATTGTCCTGATTTTTATCAATGAGTGGAATGCTGTCTCAAAATTATTACTTCCAGAGAATCTTCTCTGCTATTCCCTCTTCTTAATTAAGGTGTTGTTGAATGAATATGTCCAATAGTGCTTTGTTTACAAGCTTTTTCTTTGGGTGTCAGTTGCTGACCTGTAGTTTTTACTGGTCCTAAGTATCTAGGGCATGCAGTTGATTACTGGTGGAACTGTTGGGATTGTGCTGGGTATGTACTGGGAGGCACTAAAACTGTATAGCTCTTCCAGTAGCACTGACTGCTAAGGAACATCTTTGGATGGCTTAGCTGTCACTGACAATATAGTAAGGCCAAGGAGCTAATGTGTATGTTCTAAATGTTACTTTTAAATGCAAAGTTTGGTGACACATGGATGTGCTTGCAAGCAGATTTATCTAAGCTTCATGGTTGCAATGCAGATCTTTGTATTTGAAGAGGAGATATCTTTGGAATTCAAGCTCTTGGGGTGGTATGAGATTGGACTCAGCCTGGACCTGTTGCTGCATCAAGAGAAAATCTGATTGAAAATTCAGGGCTGCTCGTACATCCATAGGTGCTGATCATAGAAGTTTTTTTTTTCTGTAAACTATCCATTTACTCGCTTTTCGCATTTTTTGATTTCCTTCCCATTAAAACAGAAAAGTCAGGTGACTTTTTTTGTTTCTTAATTTTGTGATGGAATATATGTAGTGTTCTTGATGTCCCTTGGAAGTGTTTTTAGAACCAAGTAGATTTCATGTATTGGTCTCTGACTTTTTTAAAGTGCCTTTTCATTCCATATACAGAAAGTGATAAAAGTTATTGTTCCATGCATATGTCTCTATTTGTACAATGAACTCTTGATCTCAAGAAGACTTTTCATCTAACTCCCCTGGGCTTGGAGACCCAAGCTGGATTTTTTTTTTAACATGGCCAGTATTCAAGGTTCTTCAGGCCATATTAGACACGTGGTTTCACTTGCATCAATTTATTTGTCTTAAATGGATTGGCACATATATAACTGATTGGCTTTTAAAAACTTTTCTGTTGCACAAGAATAAATAGGCTGCTGTTCTCTCTACTTAACAGTGCTGTCTCACCAGGAGTAAAAATCAGTAAAACTAATCCTTACCCCCAAAGTCTAAATCTTTCATTCCTCAAATTATTCTCTACCTCTTCTATAAGTCATCAGTTCTGAATCTGGGTATACATACACAGGGGCAGTTGTGGAGTAAGACAGTGCTGGTTTTGTGCATTTGTGGTTCCAAGCAGAACTGCTCTTAAGTAATTTGTCAAAGGAAGATAACAGAGCTCTATGAATGGATACTCTGAGTTCTGCTGCTAGTGGCTTCTTGCTTGATGGTTCAGTATAGAAGAATGTGTGGAGCAAACCAGTACTGTTCCACTAGTTCAGTTCAACGAATAGACTCACACATGGGCTGAACACCTTGCTGGTTGAATGGGACCTTTACTCGCAGGGATGCAAAACTGTTCTTGACATTATTCACCAGTCTCCTAAGGTGCAACAAAACTCTTTAATGTGGTAAAGACCTATTTTGCCTCAACCTTTCCAGGCAGGAGCTCCAGCCTTGCCTGGCTTATGTCTTGGCAAGGCTGTCTTACCTTGGGAATGTTAGTCATATTTTATATTTTAGTTTGTCTTTATATGTAATGCTCTATATTTTAAACGCTGTACTTTCACATTTGATAGATTTTTTTCTGTGTCTCATTCAACAAATTTAGAGCCTCCTAAACCACTTACTCATTGTTCCCAATATATGTAATTATATTCCTCTATCCTAAAGGTAGTTTGCCAGTTGGATGAAGCCCGATAGGAAGCTGCAGTGTTTAGGACACTGCAACTTTTTTAGACAAGTAAAAAGCAAGGTGTAGCTCAGTGTGTTTTGGATCCCACTTGGTACCCTTACACTCCTATGAATGTCTGGACTAATTCTTGCATTATTTTTTTTCTGTAGGCGACCTATTGGCTGCTGGCAGTCACTTTATAGATGTTCACAGTAAATTCTTGATAATGCAATTGGGTTCAGTGTTAAGTTGGAAGAAGCTGATAGCCACATGACGCGTACCATTGGGATAATACATCAACTTCTCTTTTTCTGTGTTTTGCAGCATGGATTTTATATGGTATTTTTTAAATGTTGGTGCTTCCTTGTCCGAGTGAATGGTCTGCTCAATTGCTGCAAATGATGGCTAACTTAACAGGAAGCTGAGTATCTTAGTGTCTGCTGTCAGCTCTGTTATGATCAAACATGGTATTCTTGGCTGTGGTTTGTTTTTTGTTTTGTTTTTTTTAAATGAAGCCTGACTTGGTTGTTTACTGGTTCAGTGCAGGCTTTTGCTATTTCTAACTGAAAAGTATGGCTAGAGTGAGTCTAGACTGATTATAGTCTTTCTTCTATAGGATGAAAATAGGGTTGAAGCTCTCATCTTGTCTTGGGGTATTGGATAGAAGGGACAAATGGTATCACTTTGGGTTTGTTTCCATTTGGAAGTAGGACCTAAGCATGTGGAAATGGGCCAGTGTCTTGCCAGATTTGTATTGTCACTAGGACTACTATGTGATCCAGTCCTAGAGGGAGACTATTTATATCATTAACTGGAAGATATATTCCAATAATTATTCCATCTGACTTTTGGGTTGGAGGTGGGATGTGTTTGCTCTGGAAACAGTTGTTCTTCTCTTTGGGTGTAGTTGGGTGCTGCCTCTTGGATAGATCAAATGCAGGAGCTGTAGTGGGGAGAGGGGGAGAGAGGTTTGTGGGTTTGGGGTTTTTTTTTGTTTTTTGTTGTTGTTGTTTGTTTTTTTGTTTTACTTTTTAAAAAACTTTGTTATACAAATATTAAAAACAAACATTGAAAGTGCAGAGGTATGGGACCTTCCCAGAGGCTAAGCATGAAATACTTGTTAACAACAAAAAAACCACTATGTCACCAGAGATTGAAACCTCCTCCCCCGTGTCTTTGAGGTTATACATGGAAGAACAGCTTTCCATCTTCTAGTTTGCAGGGGCTCCCCTCAGTGACCCAAAGTGACACAAACTGGTCCATGTTTTGTTGCAAGGTGAAGCATCCACATTGAAATCTGATACAGACCCAAAGCCTAGACCAAAAAATGGAACCGTTGGAGGGCATCTTCGGCACCAGCTCCTGCAAGCCAGTTTCTGCAGCTTTTCATAGTCACCATCTTGACCTGGCCCAGTGGAAAATTGGCCAGGTAGATCATACTCTCTTAAGCTGCTCCGTAGGGGATAGATAAGATGCACATGGTCTCGGAGAAATCCAAGTCCAGTGTTCCATATAGGATGCTGAGAGCAGCAAAGAGTGACTGGAGCCAGGGGCAGTCTGGGAGGGTATGGAAGAGTCTCTTCCACCACCTCCTTGCAGAAAGGGCTGGCTGCCAACCCTGCCACATCTAAGTGGCAGACAAAAGTGCCTACGGCCAGGGCCCTATGCAGCAACCACCACTGGAGCTTTCTGGTTCTCTTGGTGATGGGTAGCTTGTACAGGATGTGCCAGGCCATGTGTGCATGCTCTGATGTTGCTGCCACTAGACACCATATCCACAGTATAAGGGCACATGGTGAGGACAGGGGCATGATGCAGTTCCCAGACAGGATCTCAAGGCATATCCCACCACTGTTCCTGTTAGGCATGGGAAGGGACAGCAGAGTGCTGGGCCTACCACGCCCATTGCTGTCCACAGCTGGAGAAACAGGCAGCAACTGGGGGGTGGGATAGGACTGTCTAGTAAGCTGCCATCAGGGAGGGCTTGTTGTGTGCAGAGGCAGTCTTCTAGGGCAGCAAGCACATCTACAGGGAAGGCAGTTTTCACTTTAGCCAAGAAGCATGAAGCTAAATGGACAGAGTGTACTCCCAGCTGGTCAGCCAGGGTTTTGGCTGAGAGCTATTAGACCAAGCTGAGTTAAAGACGTGGGTCAGCTTGATGGTGTGTGACTGGACCAAGGAAGCAACAAGGGAGAAAGGTCTAATTCTTGCTGCTTATAAAAACTCTCTGGCCCTTGATTCATCCGAGAAACTTTTCCCCAAGACATTGCTGTGGTGATTTCCAGAAGGACTTTTTTTTTTTTTTTTACTCTTTAGGACTTCTTCCTCTCTTTGTGGCCCAGGAGCAGTATCCTCCAGGTAAATTAACTCCTGAAAGGATGCGTCTGAACTGGGAAGATCACAGATGGAGGAGCACCAAGATAATTGAACATCTGTATATCAGTGTAGGAATGTAAATATAAACAGAACTTAGGTATTTTTGATATAATGAAACTGTATGTGGGGGACTCGAGTACTGAATTGTCCCCAATGGTACCTTGAACTACAAGGCATCAACTATTTTGAGGAAACTTGCCTCGCTGTGGAAGCAAATAGGTGAGGGAAATAAAAGGGAAGAGGTGTGATCCATCATGCAGATCTCAGATTGGTCTCTTCAGTCATCTCTGGAATTGTGTGTCAGCTCTTAGTGGTGAATCTGAAACTTTTAGAATGTGTATTACAATCTGTTCAGTCATCCACGTTTACTATGACTACTTTCGTCAGCTAGCATCCAGCTTGTGCTATGTATATTGCTCTGTTAGGCTCAATATAATGCCATAAATCAGTTATTTGCTAAGCAGTGGGAACTTTTTAATGGCAGTGTGGAGGAGCACAGATACGTGGGGAATAAGCTTAATTTACCATGTTCAACACCTTGGTATACTGGAAATGTAAGTTCTGCTGCTGCTGTTTGTACCTCTGGAGAGCCTCGTGTCTTTCACCTGATCCATAAATTTGGTCCAAATCCTGTAGGGAAATTAAAAGAGGATTCCAAAGACCTGGTTTTCAGACTTGTAATTTCCATGAAAAAGCATATTTCCAGCAATCTAACAGATTGCAGCTAGAAGAACAGCTACATGCAATACTCCTGTTTAAGTGTTTTGTATGACAGTAGTGCTATCCTAATGCATGTCTCTTTAGCACTGGTGCTCAACTTCTTGATCTGTGTGCAGGCCAGATGGGGTCCTGGGGCCCAGCACCGCTGACTCCCTGCCCTACATACTGAGACTGGGCCCTGAGGGCCCAGTGTCACTCCTGCTCTGTGTGCTGGCATTGGGCCCTGAGCCTAGGGCTCCCCATGAGTCCAAAGATTTGGCAGCAGGGGAGTGATGGCACCAGTCCCCTACCACCAAATTTCTGGACCTGTGGGGATCCTGTGAGCTGGACGACACAGTGTTGTTGGCTGGATCTGGCTCATGGGCTAGAGGTTGAGCACCTCTGCTCTAGAGTGCCAACTCTTCCTTTTGGGTTTTACTTTGGCTTGAATGAAAATAAAATCTTAAATTGCTAGTAGAAAAGTCCATAATATTTATTTGAACTATGAAGAAATCTAGAATAAACTTCTGAGATGTTTGACACCTGGCGTTTCAAGTTATGGAAGAAAAAGCTTGTTGTGGGGGATAGGTTGTTGTCTCATGCAGCTAGTGTTACCGTTTTCATTGTAGTTAAAGCTGCAGGTTTTTGCATGATCATAAGTTGCTTATAAATTGCTAGCGCACAAGCAATATACTTTCCTGTCTAGAAATTTGAGGACTGGGCATCTCAGTTCCCTTTCACTTTGTAACTTAGATAAGGTCATCTTGGCCAGTGATGGGCCTACACTCTGTCCGATCTAGATTCCCAGCTCAGTGCTTTGTGCACAGTAGGGAATTTTAGGTAATTTCCACATGATGCTAGTATTACACCTTGGATGAGTCTCCTGTCATCAGGCTGCTGTGTGGACCCAACCTGTGGGTTTTGCATGCTTCCAAGCTAGTTAGTTTTGGCCAGAATCTAGTTACTGTTTATAGCTCTTGCCCCCTTAGACACACTCCCAGAACCGGACAAGAAAGTGAAGCCCTGCATAGTCAACTGTCCTAGGCTCTGGTGGTGACACTAGTTCCTTCACTTGCTTTGGTGTAATGCATCAAAACGTCAGTGACTGCGAGTACTCTGGTTTAGTTTGTCTTTAGCCAAGAAACTTCTTAAATATGTTGTTTGCTGCTTGGAAAAGTCCCAGGTTTTTGAGAGAGAAGAACTTATTTTGCTGAGAATTCTTGGGTTTGGGTTAGTATCCTGTAGGTCAGGCAAAACACTTTTGCCCCTACATGTCTTCATGTTCTTGCCATGGATTGACCCTATTTCTTAAGCCTTGATCCACATATAGAGCTGCTGTGGAAGGTTGTTCCCTATGTACATACCCTCAGTCCAGAATGAATGCCTTGTTCCTGTTTACCTAACCCAAGGGGTTAATCTAAATATTGCCTCCTGAATAAATATGCAGACGTTTTGCATGTGGGGAATGTACGGCAAAGTTAAGATAGTGTGAATTCACCAAGCATGAATTTCCACAACGGACATTCTTGGTGCACAGTAACATGGTGAATTAGTGCAGAGTAGTTAGAACTTACCAGGTTTGCACCATAACTCATTTTAAGGTAACTGTCCTGTAGAGATGAGGCATCAGAGATGAGGCTGCTACTTTTAAATCTGCCTTTGACACTCTTGTTCCTGCTGGGGATTTTTCATGCTTCAGTTTCCTTCCCCTCTAGCCAAGCAGTTTCTCTCTGAAGAGAAGAATTCGTTCACTGGCCAATGTTGCCGGTATCAATCCTATTATTTCACTAGGCTAAAGCCATTCTGTGTTAACAGTTCTCTGAGGGTCCAGGAATCTCTCCAGAGAGGCTCGCAGGCAGCTTACAACTTGTCTTTGGGGCATGCAGTTAAAGTGGTGAAGCCTAGGCATTGGCAGGAAGAGGTATAGCTACTTTGTTGAAGAGCCTAGCCAGGCTAATTCTCCTTCCAGAGGCTTAGGAGGGCATTGAAAGCAGCTATGAATTTCAGGCTACTACAGAAACTTGCATGGAATAACAAACTATCTACTGAGGTGAAGATGCAAATCTACAAGACTTACATACTGTCATCCCTGCTTTATGGCTCAGAAACATGGACTACATATGCTAGGCAGTGTATCAGGAGGCTGAACAGCTTCCACATGAGATTTTTGCACATGATCCTGAAAATAAAGTGAGAAGCCAAATGCCAAACACGGAGATGCTGGAGCATACAGGACCGACACACTTAGAAGCCACTATTAAGAAGATAGGAGGTTGCGATGCCTTGGCCATGTCAGGAGAATCGGGGGAGACTGTATGCCCAAGAATATTTTGTGCAGTGAGATTCAAAACTGCTCTAAAAAGTGGGTTTGCTCTCTATGTCTGTACCATGATGTGTGCAAAAGTGATATGAAGTTGTTCAAGATCAACGTAGAAAGATGGGAGGAGCGCACAGAATTCCATCCGATCCAGAGGGATCAGCCGGCCCTGGGTGAAGCTCAGCATGAAGTGGCTTTGATCCAAAGGATGGAAGCAAAGCAAGGAAGAAGCAAGCAGCGTGCTGTAAAATTTGACTTCAGTTCAGACAACGCATGGATCTATGAAACTTGCAACAAGCTGTGTCACGTAAATTGGGCTTGTCAGGGACAAGTGGATTCATTAGGCACCTGGCTAGGCCTCTTACCATGATGCCAAGGAGTGGTTGCCTATTAAACCACTGGCTGCAGAGAAACACTTAATTGAAGTAAATTAGCCCTGAATGTCTTTGCTGTGTTGACACCCAACTTCATTATCTTAATCCTAGCCAGGGGGTTTAGATAGCCCATTATCTTTTCTAGCAACCTTGCAGGAATGAGCAGGTGGTGGTCACAGGCAGAGTTCAGGACAGTAAATGCCAGAAGAAAAGGAAATCTATGCTTCTGTTCATTGTTTAAACCAGTTGCCTTTAACCAGGGTGCTGTGAGTTCCTTTTAAGGGTGCTGCTGGGTTCCACTCAGTAGTAGTAGTGTTAGATGCACAAACACCTATTCATGATTCAGAAGATAAATCCAGAGATTTCAAATAGGTTTTGACACTATGGATTCTTTTTTGACCTGTTGTAGTCTTTTCTGAGTTCTTTGCAACACAAGAACTCTTTTTTTTACTATAGAAAAAAACAAAGTGGCAACTCAGAGCTGTCATTTTCCGAGGGGTTCTTTGAGTCTAAAAAGATTAAGAACCGCTGGTTTAGACAGAAGCCTCTGCATTTTGGTATCTGACCCCTTTCAGCAACAGCTTATGTAGAGGTTCCTTTGGGTCTCCTTTAGGCTCCAACAGCTTGTTTATACTGCAGAACATCTGCTTTTATGGAGAGAATTCATGCCCTTAAAAAGGGGTCAAAGTGTAGAGGGGCAAAGCCACTTAGCAGCTTTGGGGCCTTGTTAGTTGGTGCCACTTATCTCATGTTATGGGCAGCATGTACTCCCTCTGTTTTTTGCACTGTCCTTGTTGTGTTAGCCTGTCTGCCTCGAAGGCTGTGTGAACCCAGACTCTTAGAAAGCAGTTAACCCCTGCTGCCCATCCTGAACCATTCTAATGCATACAGCTATACCTATAAGCCAATTCCCAAAAAGCAAACCTTAAATACCATTTCTAAGCCAACAATAATTAGAAGTTATAATCCCCATTACATATTGATATTTTAACATATCTTACATTAAAACTATCTTTATATAAGTTATTTTTTTTAAAAGCATCTCAACAAAAAATAAAACATACAATTAAATTAAAAAATCTGATATAAATAAAAAATTCTTTTTTTAATTTTTATTTTTTTTAAATGTTGATTTTTATTCGCTTTGGCTATATTGAAGATGGCTGTACTCTTGTCTCTCTCTCTCTCCCATCATTTCCAGCATAGTTTATTGCCCTTTGCCTTTGTCACTTCTATGTTTATGAAGTTGTTAGTTGCTATAGAAGTTTCCTTGAGGTACCTTACATGAAATATAATAGCTTTTCTTGGTTAGTGGCTTAACATTTGTCTACTTGGGCAGGGGTTTCCATTAGCTGAAACAGAGAGGCTGGTGGTCACTTTTGCTTCTGGCCTCACAGAATGAGGAACCCGCATGGAAATGAGAACATCAGGAGAAGGCAGTGCAAACTAGGTAGACCCCAGAGTGATTCCAGATGGGGATGAGGTCCTTTATCTGCGGAGCAGGACTCTGCATGGATGCGTGAATGAATGCACAGAGCCTGTAAAACAAGCAGGAGGAATTGAAAGTGCTCGTACAGTTGCAGAGCTATGATGTGATTGGAATAACAGATTTGATAGGATAACACACATGGCTGGAACACTGTCATGTATGGGTATAAACTTTTTGTGAAGCAAAGGTAGGGGAGAAGGGGAGGAGGAGTTGTGCTGTATGTAAAAGAGCTGTATGATTCCTCAGAGCTCCAGTATGAAACTGGAGGGAGGCCTGCTGAAAGTCTCTGTTTTAGAGTCAGACGGGAGAACAGCAAGGGTGACCTCATCGTCGGTGTCTGCTACAGACTACCAGAGACAGAGGATGAGGCTTTCTTCAAACAGCTTGCAGAAGTTTCCTGATCACAGATCTTGGTTCTCATGGGGGATTTCGATCACTCTGACATCTGCTGGGAGGGCAATACAGCAGTGCACAGCCAATACAGGAAATTTTTGGAGAGTGTTGGGAACAATTGCCTGGTGCAAGTGCTGGAGAGGCTATCTAGGGGGCTGTGCGTTTTCTTAACCAGCTGTTTCACAAACAGGGAAGACTTGGGGAATGTAGGAATGGACGACGACTTGGGCAGCAGTGACCATGAGATAATTGAGTTGAGGATCCTGAGGAAAGGACGGGAGAAGAAAATCGGAGGAAGGACCCTGGGACTTTAGAAAGACTGACTTACTTGGGGAACTTACGGGAAAGTTCCTCTGGCAGGCCAGGTTGAGGAGGAAAGGAGTTGAGGAGATCTGGCTGTATTTTTAAAGAAACCTTACTGAAGAAGGTGCGGGCATCCTGATGTGCTGGAAGACTAGCAAGTATGGCAGAGCACCAGCTTAGCAAGAAACTCTTCAATGAGCTAAAACACAGAAAGGAATCTTATAAGAAGTGGAAACTTGAACAAATGACTAGAAAGGAAGAATGTAAGAGTACTGCTTGGGCATGCAGGAAGATCAAAGTGGGATTGTAATTGCAGCTAGCTAGGGATGTGAAGGATTACAAGAAGGGTTTCTACAAGTATATCAGCAACAGAAGGAAGATCAGGGAAAAAGTGGGTCCTTTACTGAACGAGGAGGCAACCTAGTGACAGATTATGTGGAAAAGGGCGAAGTACTCAATACTTTTTTCGCCTTGGTCTTCACAAGAAAGGTCAGCACCCAACCTACTGCACCTGGCAGTACATCTTGGGAAGAAGGTGAGTAGCCAAAGTGGTGAAAGAATAGGTTAGGGACTATTTAGAAAAGTTGGTTGTGTGTAAGTCCATGGGGCCAGACACCATGCACCCAAAGGTACTGAGGGAGTTGGCCAGTGTTTTTGCAGAGCCTCTGGCCATTATCTTTGAAAACTCATGGTGATTGGGAGAGGTCCCTGATGATTGGATAAGGGAAAATATAGTGAAGAAGTGGGATCTGCAGAACTCCGGACCAGCCAGCCTCACCTCAGTCCTTACGGAAAATCATGGAGCAGATCCTTAAGGAATCCATTTCTAAGCACTTGACGGAGGGGGACTGATTAACAGGGATCCTGGTTTTCTCTGATTTAAAAAAAAAACAGTCCCAATTTTTGGTTTTAAAAAGTAACCCAAAATCCACATTTTTCCACGAGTAAAATGAAATGCCATTAATATATAGATGTAGATTATAGTGGTATTTAATTTTAATCTCAGAAAAAATTGGATTTTGGGTTACTTTTTTTTTAAACTGAAAATTGGAGATTTTTTAAAATCGGAGAAAACCAGGATCCCTGCTGATTAGGAACTATCAGGATGGATTAACAAGGACAAGTCATGTCTGACCAACCTGTTTGCCTTCTGTGATGAGAGATGACTGTTCCTGGATGCAGAAAGAGCAGTGGATCTGATATAACTTGACTTTAGGAAAGCTTTTTGATACCCTCTCCCACAACATTCTCCCCATTCTCTCAAGCAAGCTAAGGAAATACAAGTTGGACGAATGGACTGTAAAGGTGGATAGATAACTGGCTGTTTTGTTGGAGGGAGTCCAGCAGAGGGCAATGAAAGGTTAAGGGACTTATGAGAAGAGGTTGCAGAAACTGGGCTTATTTGCTCTGGAGAAGAGAAGACTGCAAAGACATTTAATAGCAGCCTTCAACTACCGAAGTGAAGGGTGGTTATAAATGCATGGATCTAGACTGTTCTCAGTGGTAGCAGATGATGGAACAAGGAGCAATGGTCTCAAGCTGCAAGAAGGAAGTTTAGGTTAGATATTAGGGAAAACTTTCTCTAGGCTAGTAAAGCTCTGGAACAGGCTACCCAGAGAGGTTGTGGAATCTCCATCCTGAGAGGTTTTTAAGACTTGGCCAGACAACCTTGGCTGGGATGTTCTAGTAGGTTGATCAGGGTATTCTCTTATCCCATCTTTCATGTCATTGGTGAAGGTATTGAACAAAACTGACCCCAGGACCAAGCCCTGTGCCACTTCACTTGATACTGGCTGCCAGGTCATCTAGGCTAGCCCTCCTGCTTTGAGCCGGGAGCTGGATTAAATAACCTCCTGAGGTCCCTTCCACCCCTAATATTCTGTGATTGTATGATTGTATGATTCTTATGTTTTGAATGTTGATGGACAACATTAGTGCTGTATCACTAAGCTAGATGAAGCAAGGTGGTTGTACCTGTCAAAAGGACTTATGAAGACAGGGCTTCTGGACAGAGGTTTTCAGTCTGACTTAGCTTTGCATATTTAAAAAGGGTAAAACATCATGGCAGGTGGAGTCAGACAGAGGTTTTGCAGTATTTGTGAGGACATCCTGAGCTCCACTATTCCCTGTTCTTATAATGGTCTCACGAATAGAAGGTACTGATGCTGCATCTTGCAGGTAGCCAAAAACTTTGCCATGCACACTTTTTCTCTGTACTGTTAAACTGTGGATAAGACCAGAAGGTGATTCTGTTAGCATCTCCTTGGCCAAAAAAAGCTGTTTTTAGTAATCATCTCAGGGTAGTTCACGTGGATCTTGTAACTCTTCTATGACACATTCTGCTATATCTCACCTCTAGAGCAAGGATATTTAAAGCTCTTGAGCAGAATCTCAGGAAGAAAAGAAGTTGCTTGGGGATATTCTCTCTCAGCATCCTAGGAAAGTTTCCTCCAGTTCTTCAAATGTGACAGAAAATCATACAGTGATGCAGAAATATGAAGCCTCTCTTATTACATTACAGGTTTTGGAATTACCTGTGTTGAGATCTTCCTATAGGACTGATTTGCAAAGAATCATCAAGTATCATCTGGATTGTGAGCGTTAGGAAAAGGATTTAAGTGTAATCAGGTACTGAACATTTTCTTCAGATCCTAAGGTTCATTAATTACCTCCATGGATCTCCACTTGGTTCTGAACGTGCAACTCCCAATGTGTTCACACCTCTTAGGAAAACTTCCTTGCATTTCCTGTCAGTGAAAGTACAGTTGCTCATATCAGCTCCTTGACTAGCAAGCCAGGTCCCCTTCGTTCCAGTGCCCCCTTGTCTGAAAATCAGTATTGCAACTTTCAAAAAAAAAACCTAACAAAAAAACCCCACTAATGACAGATGGTCCACTCATACAGTTGGCAAATCAGTGCTTTTCCTAGCAAGGTGAAAGATCATTTGATTGCTTGTTCACATATCTCTTTAAGTTTTACAAGATGTTCAGATGTCCAGTGATGCTGTTTGGTAGGGGGCATCACGCTAACCTCTGCAGTAGAAACAGAGAATCGTAGAACCTTAGGGTTGGAAGGGACCTCAGGAGGTCATCTCCTAGTTCGGCTGCTTGCTCAAAGCAGGACTGTCTCCAGCTGTACCATCCTAGCCAGGGTTTTGTCTACCATAACCCCTCTGGGTAGCCCATCCCACTGTTTTACTACCATCCTCATGAGAGAGCTTTTTCCTCATATCTAACCTAAACTTCCCTGCTTTAACTTGAGACCACTGTTCCTTGTTCTGTCATCTGCCACCACAGAACAGTCTCACTCCACTCTTCAAGTAATTGAAGGCTGTTATTAAATCCCCCCCAGTCTTCTCTGCTGTAAACTAAATAAGCGCAGTTCTCTCAGCCTCTCCTCAGAAGTCATATGCCTCAGCCCCCTAACTACTTTTGTTGCCCTCTGCTGGACTGTCTCCAATTTGTCCAAATACTTTCTGTAGTGGGGGGGCCCAAAAACTGGACAGTATTCTAGATGTGGCCTCACTGAGTGTCAAATACAGGGGAAGAATCACTTCTCTTGATTGGCTGGCAACGCTCCCACTAATGCAGCCCAGTATGCTGTTAGCCTGCTTTGCAACAAGGGCAAGCTGTTTGCTCCTATTCAGGTTATTGTCCACTGTAACCCCCAAGTCCTTTTCTGCAAAGCTACTGCTTAGCAAGTGGGTCGTCAGGCTGTACCTGAGCATGGAATTGTTCCATCCTAAGTGCAGGACTTTGTAGTTCTCCTTATTGAACTTCATAAGCTCTTTTTTAGTCCAGTCTTACAATTTGTGTAGGTTGATCTGAATCTTAGCCCTGCCCTCCAGCATATCTGCTACTCCCTTACAACTTGGTGTCATCTGCAAAAATTCTGAGGGTGCAATCCATCCCTTCTGCCATCATTGATGAACATATTGAACAAAACCAGCTCCAGGACTGACCCCTGGGGCACTCCATTTAATACTGGCGCCATTGAGTACTACCCTTTGAGCCCAGCAATCCAGCTGGTTTTCTATTCGCCTTACAATCTGTTTATTCAACTCGAACTTCCTTAACTCGCTTGGGAGAATGTTGTGGGAGACTGTATCAAAAGCCTTGCTGAAGTCAAGGTGTATCACATCCACTGCTCTCCCTGCATCCGCAGAGCCACTCATCTTGTCATAGAAGGTAATGGGGTTGGTCAGTCATGACTTGCCCTTGCTGAATCCATGCTGACTGATTCTGATCACTTTCTCCTCCAAGTGCATAGAAATGGATTCCTTGAGGACTTGCTCCATTATTTTTCCAGGGACTGAGGTGAGTCTGACCAGTCTGTTCCCTGGATCCTCCTTCTTTTCTTAAAGATGGACACAATATTTGCCCCTTTACCCTTGTGTGGGACCTCTCCCGATTTGCCATGCGTTTTCAAAGACAATGGCCAGAGGCTCTGTAATCACATCAGCCAACTCCCTTGGCAACCTTGGGTGCATTGTGTCCGACCAAGTGGACTTGTACATATCTGGGCTTTCTAAAATCTAAATCATCCCTAACTTGTTCTTTTGCCACTGTTGACTGCTTACCTCCTGTCCAAACTGTGCTGCTTGGTGCAGTAGTCTGGGAGCTGACCTTGCCTGTGAAGACTGAGGTGAAAAAGGCATTGAGTACTTCAGCCTTCTCTCACATCATCTGTCACTAGGTTGCCTTTGGATTCACATTTTCCTGATCTCCCTCTTGTTGCTAACATACTTGGCGAAACCTTCTTGTTACCCTTTGTATCCCTTGCTAGCTGTAACTCCAATCCCACTTTGACCTTCCTGACTTCATCCCTGCATGCCTGAGCAATGCTTCTATACTCCTACCTATTTGCTTGTCCAACTTTCCACTTTTTGTAAGCTACCTTTTTTTTATTAGCTCATTGAAGATTTCCCTGCTAAGCCAAGCTGGTCTTCTGCTATACTTGCTAGTATTCTGGCACGTTGGGGTGGTTTGTTTCTGTGCCCTCAGTAAGGTTTCTTTAAAATTCAACCAGCTCTCCTGGACCCCTTTCCCTTTCAGACGGGCCTCCCAGGGGACCCTCCCCATCAGTTTCCTGAGTGAGTCAAAGTCTGCTTTTGTGAAGTCCAGGGTCCTTACTCTGCTTCTTGCCTTCCTTCCTTTTATCAGGATCCTAAACTCAATCTTCTAGTCACTGCTGCACAAAATGCCATCCATTACTACATTCCCCACTGATTCTTCCCTGTTTGTGAGCAGCTGGTCTCTTCAACACTTGCATTAGGCAGTTGTTCCCTACACTTTCCAAAAATTTCCTGGATTGCCTATGCACTTGTGTTGCCCTCCTAGCAGATGTCAGGGTGATTTAAATCCCCATGAGAACCAGGGCCTATGAACTGGAAACTTCTGCTAGCTGTTTGAAGAAAGCCTTATCTATCTCATTCTCATGGTCTGGTGATGTATAGCAGACCCCCACCACAACATCACCCTTGTTGCTCTTCCCTCTGACCTTAACCCAGAGACTTTCAATAGGACTATCTCCAGTTTCATACTGTGCTTCTGAGCTTTTGAATGTAATGTTTTCCCTCCCTGAAAACGTATTCATAAATCAGGTTTTTGGAGCATATCTTTGAACTCTGTATTAGAGAATTTTCTTTTCTGAAATCTTTACTGAATTATTCCACGGATCAGACTCTCCCAACTTAGAGCATTTCCTTTTTTGCAGTGGGATTAATTAGCATTCAGATAATTTAACATTTAATCACCATACTTTGCAGTAGGAAAGTATTTTGAATCCACTGATGAACCTAAATCTATGGATTCCACAGCAGAGGATTATTTCTCTATCTCTACTGTCCAGGCTTTTTAGTGTGGGCAGCCAAGCCTCTTTCTGTCAACAATTGCCAGGCTGGAGTTCTGTCTCTAGCTACTTTTCATAAGCTGAAAAGTAATTGTAAAAGAATCTGTGGATGCTGTATTTCAGAAAGGAAAGTTTTGGCAAAAGAGAAATTTTCTTAATGTGCTTCCACAATTGCAGTGTGTTGCATGTTGTTTTAGCTGCCAACACCTCCAGCTTCTGTCCCCTTCTCTCAGTAACTTCTGTTGTCCAGTTCTAGCTTGTCAGGATGAACACTCATGGCACATTGAGAAGTGGAGATTCAGGGACCTCATAGAATAAACTGAATGCAATTAAATATAAGCTGTTTTATTTATTGCTTGTTATTAGTTCTCATGTTTAATTTATTTTAAAAGCTTCCATACCCTACTGTCAGTGTAGGTACTGCAGAATTTCCAGTCTGCCTGTGTGCTGCAGAATACTACATAGCCACTGTATGTGTGGGCTCTTTCATGGTGGTATTACTGTAGCAAACTTTTAGCTGCAGTTCAGAGTCAGTTAACTAAAAGTTTAAGGCCACCTCAATTTTTAACTGCATATGCCAGTCAGCCTTCACTTGAATTGTTATACTTAACCTGTAATGGGTTTATTCTCTAGTGTTCACAAATTCTAGGATGTTGACAAATGTGGAAAAAAACAAAACAAAACCTGTTCTGTCAGAAGCAGCAGCATGTTATTTCTACCTAGCTCCGCAGTATCTTTAAAGATTGGATGCTTCAGCAGGGCTTTTTGGTGCTTTTAGCTAAAGCTGATTCAATTGGCTATTAGATAAAAGCCTCAATAAAGCGCCCTATATATGTCGGGAAAGCCAGGTGCAACTAAGGCACTCCCTCTTCAGCATATGCACTGGGCTTGGTGCATGAGCACGTTGAGTTTAAGTGCTGTTTTTACTTTTTGGTTTGGTTTTTTTTATTTATTTTTTTAGCACATCTGCAAGCACCCCTAATGCCCTGCAAAAGATGGGCATGTATCCCAGCCTGCCTGGAGAGCTGTCACACACACAATAGATTTGACAGAGAGGTGGGGAATGACATAAGGAATGGGAATGGGGAGCAGACAGAAGCTGCAGTAAGGAGTTACTTTTTTTAGGCTTGTGTATACCTAAGGTAACATAATGGCTTGTTTGTTTTTTTGCCATAGACACTTTATTGATGCTACAGAAGTCAGAAATGATTTTGAAAAAGTGAGTAAGAAAAGACTTTCTGTACTCCAGAGCTACCTACCTAGCAGAAAGAATAACACACGGTATACAAGTTCTACATAGAGACTGCTGAAGATTGCAGGGGAAAAGTGGTATAAAAATAATCCACTACATGGAAAATGAAGATTGTTTTCTTATCCTGCATATATACAAGGAAGCTAAGTTAATGTCACTCAGCCTTAATTATTAAATGCGGGCTCTTGTATGCTTAGTGTGTACATTGAAAATTCTCAACATACTTTTTATGTAATTATGTTTGTGTTGGGATTGCAGGCATTAAGGTTGTAAATCTGATCTTGCCAAAGAAATTATGGCTATCAAGGGTAAATATTAGAATAGTAAAATCGTAGAAAATAAGTGTTGGAAGGGACCTCAAACTCATCTAGTCCAACCCCCTGCTCAAAGCAGGACCAGCCCCAACTAGATAATTCCAGCCATGGCTTTGTCAAGCTGGGCCTTAAAAACCTCCAAGGATGGAGATTCCACCCCCCACTCTGGGTAACCTGTTTCAGTGCTTCACCCCCCTCCCAGTGAGAGAGTTTTTTCCTAATATCCAACTTAAACCTTCTTTGCTGCAACTTGAGACCATTGCTGCTTCTGTTCTGTCATCTGTTTGACTGAGAACAGTCTAGCTCCATTCTCTTTGAAACCACCCTTCACATAGTTAAAGGCTGCTATCAGATTTCCCTAACAGTCTTCTCTTCTGCAGAGTAAATAAACCCAGTTCCCTCAGCCTCTCCTCAGAAGTCATGTGCACCAGCCCCCTCACCATTTTTGTTGCCCTCCACTGGACTCTCTACAACTTGTCCTCATCCTTTCTAAAGTGGGGGGCCCAAAATAGGACAGAGTACTTCAGATGTGGCCTCACCAGGGTGGATTAGAGGGGAATAATTACTTCCCTTGATTTGCTGGCAACACTCCTACCAATGCAGCCCAGTATGCTGTTGGCCGCCTTGGCAACAAGAGCACACACTGCTGACGCATATCCATCTTATTGTCCACTGTAACCCCCAGGTCCTTTTCTGCAGAGCTGTTGCCCAACCAGTCAGTTCCCAGACTGTAGCGGTGCATGGGATTCTTCTGTACTAAGTGCAGAACTTTGCCCTTGTCCTTGTTGAACTTCATGAGATTTTCTTTTGGTCCAATCCTGCAATTGGTTGAGATCACTTTAAATCCTAGCCCTACCAGTGTATCTGCTGCACCCCCCAGCTTAGTGTCATTGCAAACTTGCTGAGGGCACAATCCATCCCATCTTCCAGATCATTAATGAAGATGTTGAACAAAACTGGCCCCAGGACCAGTGCCTGGGGCACTCTACTTGATGCCAGCTGCCAACCAGACACTGAGCCATTGATTACTACTCATTGAGTCCAACAATCCAGCCAGTTTTCTATTCACCTTACAGTCCAGTCATCCAACCCATACTTCCTCAGCTTGCTTGCAAGAATGCTGTGGGAGATGGTATCAAAAACCTTACCAAAGTCAAGGTATATTATGTCTACTGCATTCCCCGCATCCATGGAACCAGTCATCTCATCATAGAAGACAATCAGGTTGGTCAGGCATGACTTGCCCTTGGTGAATCCACGCTGATTGTTTCTAATCACCTTGTCCTCCAAGTGCTTAGAAGTAGATTCTTTGGGGATCTGCTCCATGATTTTTCTGGGGACTGAGGCGAGGAGGCTGACTGGCGTGTATTTCCCTGGGTCTTCCTTCTTTCCTTTCTTAAAATGGGTGCTGTATTTGCCCTTTTCCAGTTGTCTAAGACCACCTCCAATTGTCATGAGTTTTCAAAGATAATGGCCAGCAGCTCTGCAGTCACATTGGCCAGCTCCCTTGGCACCCTTGGATACGTTGCATCTGGTCCCATGGATGATGTGTACACGTCCACCTTTTCTAAATAGTCCCTATCCTGTTCTTTCACAACTGATGGCTGCTCACCTTCTCCCCAAATGGTGCTGATTTGTGCAGTAGTCTGGAAGCTGACCTTGCCTATGAAGACCAAGGTAAAAAAGGCATTGAATATTTCAGCTGTTTTCTCATCCTCTGTCACTAGGTTGCCTCCCCTATTCAGTAAGGGAACCATATTGTCCCTGACTTTCCTCTTGTTATTAACATATTTGTAGAAACCCTTCTTGTTATCCTTCACCTCCCTTGCTAGCTACAACTCCAGTTGAGGTTTCTGAATATTAACCCCTTTCAGAAATGTACTGTATTTATTGAAGTCCAAGACAAGGTTTCCCTCTCACTTAATTTTGGGAGAGGGGACAGTTCCTTGTCTTAGATTAGAGTATGCAGGGCATAGGCAGCTGTTGCAGCTCTAAAGTTGACCTGAGGTTGGGTTTGGAGCTGGAGCTGCAGCTACAGCTTCTTTCCCATCCTTTGCCTGCCCCTTTCCATTGAACTTTGCTGCCTGGATGGGGCTGGGCTGGACCTAGACCTTGGTAGAGCCTGGTCCGAGCCAGAAGGTAAGAGGTAATAAGGGAGCCAAGGGGGGGAAAGGCTGCAGCAGAGGAGTGGCAGGCAGTTATGGGGACAGGTGTCAGGGGGTGGGCCCCTGGGGGAGGCAAGGGTCAGAGGTCAGGCCAGTTGACTCCCTTATCAACTGTCCCCCTGCCACTGCATCCTGTGGTGATGGGTGGGATGAAATTAAGATGCCCCCTCCTCCCCAATAATTAGATTATATACATTAAATTCAGGCTAGTCTTGGATTCAGGTAAATATGATACAGTGAAGGCCAAAACACCACTCTTATGAATAGTGACATTTTGTATGGATTATGCTCTTGTGCTGATTAGTTTTAGGACAGGATCATCACTTCAGTATGCTCTAGTTGGCTGTAGGCCCAAGCTACATATTGGGATCATATGCTGGGTTGGTACAACTTTGTTCCATATTTTATGGAGAATCAAAGTATCCTGTAGTTTCATTGGCTTAGTATAGTGGTGGGAGGGTTTGATGAAAAGCCCACCCCTGTGGAAGGTAAGTTATTTGTACTTTCTAATCTGAAAGTATATTTTTCCATTGGAATCAAGCTGCCTTCTGAGACTGCAGTAATACTGGGCAAAATAGAAGCAGAATAAGCTTAAAATCCCTAAATTCATCCATAGGTACCCAGGGATTGGATTTTTCAAAACCACTGAGTTACTTGAGCATAACTGTTATTTAAAGTCAATGCAACTTTGACTTCTAGATCATTTAACTAGGTGTGACAGGGTCCTACCCCACGGGTGGCCGTAATCCTCTTGGACCCACCCTCAGCCCTTATCGACTTGGTTCCATTTGGGCAATCTCCCCTTCTCCTTGCCTGCCACGCCTTGATGCTTTATATCTTTAGAAGAGGAGGCTGCTTTGGGATTCCTCAAGAAAGATCTCTCATGAATGCCAGTCTTGCTGCTCATCACCTTTAATAGCTAATCATGGCCTCAAACTCCCCAACAACTGTGCCCATGACTTGCAGGTGTTTCCAGTTATAACTTAAATGGGCATCTTGCCCCACACCACCAGGCTACCATAGGCCTTCACTCCCCTGTTTGGGCCTTTGCATTTTTGACTTCTGCCCTCACTGCTCTGGCTGGTCCCTTTGGCCTAGACCAGGGGTAGGCAATATTTTTTGGCTGGAGTGCCGAAAAACACCACAATACCTACCTTGGAAAGTGCCAGAGTGCTGGCATGCCAGAAAAACAAAATGAGGGCAGGGGGTACATGGCAAGATGCCCTGCTTGTGCCCCTTGCCCGTCACCCAAAGCCCCTGCCCCCCAGCCCTGCTGTGTAGTCACCACCAGCATGGAGCTGATGCCAGAGCTGTGTAGCCCAGCGCAGCTGTTTGCAGCCTGCCCACTGCAGCTGCCTAGAGCCCAGGTTGGCTACAAACAGCTGCGCCGGGCTCCGGAGCCCACTCACCAGCTCTGTGCCTGGAGTAGGGGAGAGATTGGGGTTGTGCTGCCTTAGGCCCCCTCCCACGCTGCCTGCTCCGAGGCACATGTTCACGTGCCAATGCAGAGCTGATGCCTGGACTCTGGAGCCTGGCACAGGTGTTTGCAGCCTCCCAGCTGCAGCTGGCCTTGGCTCTGGGTAGCTGCTGCCAGCCCGGAGCCCAGGCTGCTCCCAGCAGGCAGCTGGGATGCTGCAAGCCCTGCTGGGAGCAGCCCAGGCTCCATCGCTGGCAGCATCTACGCAGAACCAGGGTTGGCTGTGGCGTGCTGAGCAAAATGGACTTGCATGCCATGCTCAGCATGTGTGCCAGGGGTTGTTGACCCCTGGTTTAGACCTACCACACTGGGTCTGGCTGGTTGGGTTCTAGACCTTATTTTGCCCTCCTGGTTTCTTATCTCTGGGTTATATGCCCTCTGGCCCTAATTTCTGCCCCTCTCTGGGCTGTAGGCTTGCAAGTCCTGTTCTCTGTCCCTCTTGGGTTTGTGGGTCCTCTGACCCCAATCTCTGCCCCTTTCTGGACTGTGGGCCCCCTGATTTCAAGCTCTGCCTCTCTTAGGGATGTGGGACCCCTTGGACCCAATCTCTGCCCCTTTCGGGCTGCAGGTTTGCTAGTCCTTGTTCTTGCCTCTTTAGGCTGTGGGCTTCCTAGTTCTGTTTCTGCTGCTCTTGGGCAGTGGTTTTCAAATTTTCATTTGCAAACCCCTAAAAAATTGTGAATGTAGCTGTGGACTCCTTTGAATTGTAAGTGTGGGTATTCACATACTTTTGCTGTCTCTAGGCATAGTGGGGCCACTGAGAGACATGGGGGAAAAAATGTATAGGTGCACCAATGCACCAGTCCCATATCAGATCGGCACCAATATGACGAAAAATGAGAGTATTGGCAATTGCCTTTTTTTGTCTGGTGTGGCTGATATATCTGATAAATGCCATGTGCATGTGTATAACCGCAGTGCAGCACGCAGGTGGCTAGGAGCATGGAGAGCAGCTGGGTCTGGCTGGTAAGTTGTGTTGGAAGGAGGGGAAGGGGTAGGGGGCCAGATTGAGGCCCCCATGGTGAGGGAGGGAGTGGGGCTGACCTTGCCTGTGAGCTTTTTTTACATTTGTAAGCAGCTAGCATGCTCCCTGCAGAGCTCCTTTACCTTCAGTTTCCAGGGCCAGACTGTTCTGCCTCTTCCCTTGGTTTATATCAGGCTTGTCCAACATACGGCCCGTGGGCCACCATGCAGCCTGCCAAGCCATTTTATCTGGCCTGAGGCAGCGCCGCCACAGAGCCATGGTGGCGGCAGCAGGGCAGTAGTGAGGCGAAGCGGGCAGGTTTGGCCCATGAGCCCCAGCCGGCAGCAAGGGGAGGGGAGCTGCTTACCCCTGTGAGGCCGGGCTCATCAGTGAGCTGGGTCCTGCTGCTGCTGCACTGAGGGCTGCACAGCGTGGGGCTGCCCCAGCTGTGCCTGATTAGACAAGCTGGGGACAGTGCATGCAGCTTGTTCTCTGGCTCCGCCCCTTGCCCCCGGTATGTGGCTGGGGGAGCTGCAGCATGGCCTTCGCCCTGCCCGCATGCGTGGTGGATGGAGGCATGGGGTAAGTTCCTGTGCAGAGCTGGGTGCACCTTGGGGCCGGGCCAGGGCTGCGGGGCATGAGGTTGCCAGAGCCGGACTGGGCTGGGCAGGAGGAGCCAGGCCCAGAGGCTGCATTTGTCCCCCAGACTGGGACGTCCAGGATGGAGAGATACAAGGGAGGGCACACATGCGCACACACACGTGCATATACACATATGCATGCTGAAGTGTGTGGCAGTGAGCAGAGCTCACATTTTAGTCGAGTGTTTGGTATTATTTTATTCTTGCTTTTATATTGTTTTTATTTTGGATTTTAAACCACATTTCCAGACCCATTTCATTGTTACTTCCTGCAGCTTCTTTGGTGTCAAAGGTCATGTGACATCACTTCCTGATGTGATACCACTTCCTGTGAGGTCTTTGAATATGGCTTGCTGGCCCACTGGGTGATAAAAAGTTCATGATCTGGCCCCCCATTCAAAAAGGTTGGACACCCCTGGTTTATATGCTCCGGAGCTCTGCCCCTTTCTAGTCATGGGACTCCCTGGGCAAGATGGCCTATCGCACCAGAGCTAGCACTCCAGTTGCTCTCTTGCTGCTTCTTGAGTTTGCTGTCCTGTTGTACTGTTGCATGTAAAGGGCTCTGGCTGCCTATCATGCTATAGCTAGCCTTCCTCTTTACTGATTGAGTGCAATTTGCTTCCATCTTCTAGCTCTTAGTAACAGGGCTGTAGGTTTCCTGTTACACCGGGGTAGACAGCCTTTTCCAGCTGTGAGCTAGAATGACCCACCCTGGGTTGGAGACAGACGGGTAGATGTCAGGACCCCTGCCACCACTGCTCATCTTCCTGACAACACAGGGAGAGCACCCACAGATGACATTCCCTGCCATCAAGTGCTTCACCAAAAACTTTGAATCTGGCCCTGCATCTGTGGGCCAGATTGAAATTGTGGGCCATAAGTTGCTGACTCCTAGTTTAGACTATTTCCATATGCACCCCCATGGAATCTTCAGGGCAGTCTCCGGCCTGGATTGTTTAAAGAACTGGACCTGTGGACAGAGTCTCTGGGTAGGTTTCTCCTAGTTCATGTAGAATAGAAATCCTTGTTCATTGATTAACAGATGTCTCGACTCTCCATTCTGAACAGATGACTGAAAGCTGGGGTTTGACCTGGCAAGCCTGCCCACTTGAGGAACTGACTGCAAAGATTCAGACATGCCCCTTGAAATCCCATATTTGAGGCTTATAGGCTTATCGTTCTTTGGTAGGAATCTTCATTCTGTTTTGTAGCTTGACCCCAAGCACATTTAGACATTTGAGCGTATCATTAGTAGCTTTTAGTTAATAGAATACAAATACAAAAGACAGCTGATTTCCAGAGTAGAGGCTGAAAGGGGGTGCCAGTGGTCCATACAAAGACTTTGCTGCAAGAAGCCAGATGATGAGTCTGATAGAGACAGCAGTGAAGGACAGATTGTATTTATGTCCAAGTTAATGTCTTGCTGACTAGGGTTTGAAGTAGTACATAGGCTGAACTGACTCGTAGAGGCAAACAGCTGCCCTATTAATGGTACTCCCTTCCCCCGACACTCTCATTTGAAAGGAGTTAGTCTTGTCATTGTGGCTAGAAATCTAACTGGGCAAGTAGGAACTTTACTGAGGCCATATATGAAGTTTGCCCACTGCACTGTTTCAGGGGTGGCACACCAGGGATTACTTTTTAGTGCAGCAACGTAACTGAAGCAAAGCCTGCTTCCTGTGTCACTTGGTGACTTTGTCTGTCACCTGCACTAATGGAAATGTGTCCCTTGACAGTTACTTTGAACAAGGTGATATTTCCTTAGTAATTAACAGAGTATTTGGTCTGGTCACAACTGTACATTTCTCTAGTTTTTATCCTAAACTGCTCTATTGAAAGGCAGGATTCTTAAACAATTTTGTGGGCAATATCTTCATAGGAAAAGGTCTTCCAAGTCACTTCCCTTCTAATCCCATTCATCTATTTCCCTGGCAACTAATGTAACAATTGCTTACATGGAAGAGGTACAAGAGAAGTATTTTTAGCTGTCCTTAAAGTGGTTTAGAGGCTAGAAAGAAGAAAGCTGCATCAAGGGACTGACCTGCTATTGTCTCCCAGCAGGTGCTTAAGTGGAGTGCTACTGGACAACAGATATATTTGGAAATTACTAGTGTAAAGGAATCACTTTACACGCTGCCAGAGTGTCATAGCTGTTAACAGTGCGCATCACTTAAATGTTACCTGAGGAAAGAAACAGGACAGAAATATGTCCAACTGAAACTGCTAGAGGTCCTTACATGGACTTCACAAGCCCTAAATCTCTAAGCTAGGATTTAATTGTGTTGCTGGGGCTTAGACTTTTCTTTCATTAAGAAATGTGGTCATTTAGGAAGACAGCAACTTCCCATTCCAGAAGCCTGCAGGGTATTGCTTCATCAGTGACTCCTGGTAGAAAGAAAAGGGGGAGTTGTAAGGTACTCTTCAGTAACCATTTTCTCTTCTTTGAAGTGCCTTAGTGGTCTTGGCAATCTCCCACCTAGCTATTGAAAGGTCTGCTTTTAACCTAAAATATAGTGAGATTGCAGCCCCTGGGGCTACAGGTTCTTGCTTTTGTCCTGATCTGAGATGCTTGTATTTCTTCCCCTGAAACCCTCTCTGATTGTTCTAAGTCTAGCAGTTTGTGCATGTGACAGTCTGACTTTTGAACTCCATCAAAAGCTCCTTCAGACCAGAAACTGTATCAGAGAGTGATTCATTCCCTTTTTCCACATTTAATGGAACCTACATAAAATTGTGACCATGTGGTAGATAGCTGTGCTTTTGGATTTGCAGGGCTGCCACAACTTCTCTGTAGAAATAGGGGCTTCCAAAACCAAGTGTTAGCTAGAATCATTCCGTATGAGAAATAGACTGTTTTTGTTGCAGAGAGTTAGGATATACTGTTGCTGTCTAGGGTCTGCTATCTAACCAAGTCAGTTCATTTAGTCACCCTTCTGTTCCTTTTTAGATATGCATACAGTACCACTGCCTTGTCAAGTAAATTTTCCTGGAAGAAAAAGTAGCGTGTTGGCATGTCTGGAAATAGTGTCGGTGTTTAAAGTACAGTGTTCAGGGTGCACTTTTCCAAATATTTTATTTCTTACTCCAGAGAGGAGTAGTGCATGTCAGATCATTCACAGACTAAACATAGGATGTCATTTAAGTAAGTATGATGACTATTTAAGATGCAATAACTGTTCATCTAAAAACAGGTTAGTTGTACTGTATATTAACTTTATAGAGTTGTCATACTTTCTTAATGCCATCTCTTCTCTCAGGGGAAGCATTTCAGAGTGTGCATTTACTAGCACCTGACTACCTGAATTCCTTATTTGGAAGTATACTATACCATGGCCATCCAACATCTTGACACATGAAAGGAGACACGACAAAGTCAGTCAGTCAATGGTGCTTGGCAGTGGTGTGGAAGAAGAGCCAAATATGCGAATGGCAAACCTTCCCAAAGTGGCTTCAGGTCCACTTTTCAAATGGAGGCTGAGGCATGCTCTGCTTCCTGACTCACTTGGGGGCCTCAGTGTGGGCTCTCTGGCTCTCTGAGGTGACTGCATCAGCCTTGACCTGGCTTCTCTGGACTGAGCAATTGTGGGCAGGGTTCTCTCAGTTGTCAGCAGGAATGCTGAATTTCTTGAGACCTTGCTTAACCTTGTCACTGTATCTGAGCTTTGTTCTTCCTCTGCATCATGGGTGGTTCTCGAGTTCACCATAGAGCACAGCCTTTGACAGGTGATCTTGAGGCATGTGTTCAATGTGTCTCAACCAGTGAAGCCTGTGAGCATCCAGCATAGCCTGCATAGACTGTAGGCCAGTTCTCTCAAGAATCTCATTGGTGATCCATTGGCCCCAAGTGACTCCAAGGATTTTTCTGAGAAAGTGGCAGCTGTTCATTCAGTCTCCGCTCCCGCTTGGAATATGTGACCCAGCTTTCACAGCCATAAACTAGTGTACTGAGGACACAAGCCTGATAGGTGGACACCTTTGTGTTCAGGCCTAGCAGTTTGTTGTTCCAGACACGTGTTTACCTAGAGTGACAGAGGCTTTGCCGATTCTTCAATCAAGTTCTCTATCAGAGCTAATTGACCTGGTAAGTGTTGAGCTGAAATAGCAGAAGTGGTCTACGCTGCCCAAAGCTTTATTGTTAACGGTGATTTTGCGGGGGATGTTGGTGCCATGCAACATTACATCAGTTCTCAAGGTAAACTCTCTCAGCAAGGACTTAAGAGTCAGCAGGACCCTTGCAGGCACGTTGCCGACCACACTCACCAGAGGTATCCCTTGGTAGTCGTTGCAGTCTGCTCTGTCCCCTTTATTTTTGTATAGAGTAATTATCTTTGCATCTTTCAGATCCTGGGGTATATGGCTTTCTTCCCAGTAGGCACAGAGAAGTGCATGGATGTTGCTCACAAGCTTTCTCCCTCCTGCTTTTAGGAGCTCCCAAAGTATCTGATCATTGCTTGCTACTTTCCCAGGTGCAATCTCTTTGATAGTTTCTGCTACATCTTTTGAGAGTTGGTGTTAGGTCCAGCTCCTGCATTGTTGGAAGCTGGAGAACGGCAGCTTAAGGCAGTATCACAGGTAATGGCATCCTTTGAATAGAGTCCTTTGTAATGCTCAGTCCATCAGTCAAGATATTCTTGCCTGGCAGTCAGGATAGTACCATCTTTCATTTTCAGGTTTTTAGTCTTTTTAAAAGTTGGACTAAGTGCCTCTAATTGCATCATAGGTACCACAAAGGGTTCCCTCTTTTAAAAGCAGATCTAAATCTTTTTGCACAGGTCATGCTGATACTTCTGGACACATTCTTTGATGACTTTCTGGACTGCAGCCATTGAACTTGAGATTTTTTGACTTAATTGGTTATTGAAGTAGAGTTAGGCAAGCTTGCTTTCTCTTTTCTATGAGTAGGAGCAGCAGGTGTTCAGATGCTGCGAAGCAGTCCGGTTGTTTTTTCTTTGTTGTTCCAAAGACATCCTTGGCACTAGCCAGTGTCTTGTTCTTGAAGCTTTCTCAAGGTGTCAGAAACAGGGGGATCAAATTGATCATTTTCAGAAACACGCTCAAGTGCACCTTGAAACTTTACACAAATGTCAGAAACCTTCATGTTAGTGATGTTGAGGCAAGATTTGGTTTTTGGCTTCACGTGATGGATCTTTTTAGAGTGTAATTGGAGCTTGGCCCTGACAAAGGCATAGTCAGTGTTGCAATCAGCGCTATGCATTGTTTGAGCATGCAGTGTATATTGCTAATGTTTCTGTGACGTATCAGTATGAGGTCAAGCTGATGACAGTGTCCTGAGTGGAGGTGCTTCCATGTGACCTTGCTGTGGCTGCTGCCAGGAAATAGGTGTTCAAGACTGTCAGCTCACAGGAGGCACAAAACTCAAGGACACACTGGCCATTTTTGTTGAGGCTACTTGTGCCGTGTTGGTCAGTGATGTGCAGTGCACCCAGTTTCCCGTGTTTGAAAGCTAAGGCTGCCAGGAACAGACTTGTTCAGCTGGACACAGCAGTGACACGGAAAGCAGTTGGTTGCACTTCTAATTTCACTGTAAGGTGGCTCATATACATATGTTTGGGGGCTGGGTTTGTGTTATCACTAATGAGGAGGGATCCGGATTTTCCGTTTGCTGCAGGAAAAACATAGATTTTCTCCTTTAAAGGAGAAAAATGCAGGAAACGGGTTTCTCCTTGCAGGCTGGCAGAGTTCTACTTGGGGGGAGCGCGATGCACATGGCCAGCAGTACAGCCAGGCAGCAGTGGAGAGCAGTTCCCCCAGTTGCCTGCAGGTAAGTTTATGAGAGGAGCAGGGGAGGGCATATTGAGGCCCACATAGCAAAGGGGGGGAGTGGGGCAGGGTTGGGGGCTGGGGCATTGCCCAACTGAGGAGGGAAATGGGGCCTGAGGGCTAGGGGTGGGAATATGCAGCCATGGGCCTAGCTGGGGAAGTGCAAGGGAACCATGGGCAGCTCATCCAGGGGGCAGTGGGGGGCTAGCTCTCTGCTGCTACATGCACTCCCAGGGAGGGACCATTGGGTGGCACATGCCCGCCAGATTTTTGCATGGGGTTGGGGAAGATGCAGGCTGCCTGCCGCAGACTCAGGGCTCCCTGCCCTGATCCCCTCCCTCCAGTGGCCAACAGGCAGGACCCAGCACAGGAGGCCAGAGAGGCTCAGTACTGCTACACCAGGGACCCCCCCCACCAACCACACCACCATGGTGTGGTACCCCCTGCCCACCTGGCAGCAGTGGGACCCACCAGCAGTGTGGAGTTGTGCCCCCCACTGCTGCCAGGTGGGTAGGGGTCACCTTGCCATGGTGGTGTGGTTGGTGTGAGGGTCCCTGGTGTGGCAGCAGCAGCACTGAGCCTCTCCGGCCTTGCATGTGGTCTTGCCCAATATGCTGCAGATGCCTTGTGGGCAGCCAGCAGGGCCCTGCAACAGGCAGTCCGTATCCTCCCCTGCCCCCCACAGGTTGTTCCACTCCACTCCACTCGGCTCTGGTCCTGCTGCCTCCAGGGGGTAGAGAGGTGGGCCAGACTGTGCTCTACTCTGGCTGCATGTGTGGCAGCCAGCACTCTGGTGCTGCTGGGGTGGGCAGAGAGCTGCAGGCCCTGGACTACAGATCCTGTAGTCCTGGCAACTGGGAGCCTCCTCCAGCAGGGCTATGGGTCAGGAGAGGGGCACTGGCAGGGCTGGGGGGCTGTGGGTTGGGAGTGAGGGCCACCGGCAGGGGCGGGGCACCGGCATATCAGAGCTGCTCAGCACCACAAAGCACTACAGGGTGGCAGCTGCAGCTGCAGCTGCAGCTGGACCTGTGTCCTGGTGAGCAAAGGGGGCAGGGGGAGCTCTGTTTTTTCTATGATGAAATAACCTAAATCAAATGCTAAAATATATAAGCACTTTGAATTTATTGAAAAACATGAATTTTGGGCTTTTAAATCAGAATATTTGGGCTTTTATGAGAGAATTAATTGTTTTTAAATGGAGAAAACCAGAATCCCTGCTAATGAGGATATCTCTCCTTGTCTCTAATCAAGAATTCTGACTGAGATTAAGCATTTATAGTATGGGCCACCAGCCCTGAGTTGCTAAGTCATGTAACTTTTTGGAGACTGCTACAATTATCAGTTTGGGAAAGTTGTAGTGATTTTAGATATTTAACTGCCTGGTATTCAGAATGGATGGAAAGCAAAGAAAAGACTTCCATATAGCCTCCCTGCCCTTTGTCTGTTCTCATTCTTTGGATGGAAACAAAGGGACCACCTTAATCTTTAGCAGTTGTCTCAGCCAACTGTATGAGTAGTTGGTGAGTAAATCAGAACTTTGTCCTTCAGGCTGAACCAAAAGCTTTGAGTTTTGGGACCAGTTTAGTTTCCTTATTCCTTTTTCAGTTTAATTCTTAGCTGCTGGGACTTTCCTAGTGGTGGCACATTCTACAAAGCAATGAAGGGTCTACCTAAGGATGTAAATGTAGTTTAAAAAACACTCCTTTATTCTCTTTTAATTATATAGGTTAAATAACTAACCAGAAACACAGCACCTCCCAGAGCGCTTTGATTGAGGGGAGGGGGTAAGTCCAGCCAGACAACACAGCCCAGGTGAGGGAGGGAGCACCTGTGAACAAACAGCTAATTGCTTAATATAGGAATCAGTTGACTGTTTTCCTCTTAGGCTATGGGTACTGGTCCCCTTTGCCCCTCCATCTCTCCTCCCTCCCTCCCTCCTGCTTGTGCTTCTGCCTCCTGATTCTTGCTGGAGCACTTAAAGGATAATCCGTAAGATAACTTATTGGTTAAACAATTAATTGTTTAGGGGCAGGCAAAATATAGCCCGTGGGCTGGCTGCGGCCCACCAAGCACTTTCATCCAGCCCACGGCGCCCACCAACAAATTGTGCCTTGCCCAGCCCTTCTGCCCACGAGAGTGGCAGCAAGGTGCCCGTGTGTATACATGCCCTCATGTTTGGGGCCTCAAACATACCCTATTATGTTTTGCTGATAGGAAGGATTTAACACTCGAGCACTTACTATAGAGACAAAAGTTTAAATAACTTGGAGACGTTTGGGCTAAATTCCTGACCTTATTTGTTTAAAGTCTTACCTCATGCATTCCAGCAAAAAAAGGCTTCTTGTTTAGTAGGTAGACAGATAACCTGTTGTCTCCAGGTCAGGACAAGAAGTATGGGTTAAACTAAATATTTGAGTCTGATCAATCTTGTAGGTATGCCCTTCTGAATACAGATAAATGAAGTGTTGAATGGAGAGGTATACAGAGGACTTCTTCAGCATCATGTCTGCTCTAGGAAAAGTAGGTGTGTAAAATAACTAGACATTTAAAAAAAAAATCATGAGTGCACACAAGGCAAGCTGCAGTTGATATATATATAGTCAGTGGGACGGGGCAGAGGTATTTAGTGTGTTCTTTTGCTTAAGCTTCATTCCTTCCTTGAAAATTTAACTGAAGCTTCTCTGGCTCTGGCGCTCGCTTTCTGGCACTTGCTGGAGGTTCTAAAAGACTTTATACAATATGATCTGAAACAGCCAACATACAGCTTTCAAGTTTATACCTTACACGTTTCAGAAGAGAAATTTTAAATTCCCAGAAATGTGCTGGGACTTTCATGGACATATTATCAGAGGCGCTCCAGTACATTGGTTCATAAGCTATTGGCACTGATTTAAAAGTAAAATTTCACATAATTAGCATTTGTTTTTGGTTTTTTTGGCTGATGTGGCCGATAATATTGCACATAACGTTGTGTGCATGTGTGCAGCTACAGCATACACACAGCCAGGAATGCAGCCCAGCAGCTTGGAGAGCAGTGTCTAGCTGGTAAGTCTGTGGGGGAAAGGGGTGGAGAGAGGAAAGGGGTTTTGGGTGGGGGCAGGTCAAGGCCCCCACTGTAAGGGAGGGAGTGGGGCTAGGACAGGCGCTGCCTAGCCAGGGTGGGACACAGGACAGAGCCATAAGCAGCTCGTCTGGGGGGGCGCAATAGGGGTTGCTTCCTTTGTGCACATCCTTGGGGGAGGCATGGGGGGGTGCCCCCTGAATCCCTGTGTGGGGCAAGGGCAGGCTGCCCACTGTGGGCTGGGAGAAGTGCCGGACTCTTCCCAGTGGGGGTTGGGCTCGGGCTATCCGCAAGGCCAGGCAGCAGTGCTGGGAGGGGGGCTACAAGGGGGCTAAAGCCACCCCAGAATTTGCCATAGTCCCCTCCAAACCTTCCCTCCCAGCACCTCTGCTGCCTGCCCCAAGCGCACCCCCTGCCAGGAAGAGGCCAGCATCACCCGTGGCCCCAGCCTGCAGCAGCAGCCTGTCCTCATGCCATGTACTGAACTGGGGGGCACATGCCCCCCAAGCCTCCCCCAGGGGTGCACACAATAGCAGGAGCTGCTCCCCTCCCCATGCCCCCTAGGACAGGCAGCTCATGGCTCTATCCCATGCACCAGCCCCACTCCCCCCCTCACTGGGGCCTCGATCTGCATCCCCCTTCCTTTCATCCCTCACTCCCCCCCCCAACAGACTCTACCAGCCACTCCATTCTTGGACCTGTACTCTGTAATGTCTTCGTAAATGATCTGGACACTGGGGTCAGAAGCAGATTGGCTAAGTTGCAAGATGGGCGGATGAAAACCTGATGGCATTCAGTACAGAGAAATGCAAGGTGTTCCACCTTGGGCATTTGGTGGGGAGAAACCCACATCACACTTATAGTCCCAGCAATGCTACACTTGCTAGCACCATGACTGAAAGAGACTTGGGCGTCATGATTGATCACAAGATGAATATGAGCCACCAGTACGATACCGCAGCTGGCAAAACAAAAAAAAACTCTGGCTTGCATTTACCGATGCATCTTGAACAAGACACAGGATGTCATCCTCCTGCTGTACTCAGCCTTCATGAGGCCGCAGCTGGAGTACTGCATCCAATTCTGGGCTCCACAATTCAGAAAGGACGTGTAGAAGCTATACTGGAATACTGAATACAAATTTGGTATCAGCATCTTAAAAAATATTGAAAATTGGAACAGGTACAGATTATACATTTACCTTCCCTCCCCCCCCCGAAAGAACCACTAAAATCCTAGTCCATTTATGTGGGGCTGACCTATAATTGGTACAGTAGGGTATTAATGCATATGATCCTTTGTGTCACTCTTAAGGGTCAGCCAGTATGGGGTGGTCTGCTCAGTGGTCCCCAGGTGTGTTGCACAGGGTCACCTGCTCATCACTGTGCACTGTTTATGGAGGAAATACCAAAATGGCTGGGTGACCCAGATTATTACTGCCCCATACTTCTGTGGGATTTCCCTGGTCTGATCCATTGGAGCAAGAGGCAGGCAGGGTTCAGAAGCCCTAAGATCCATGGACCAAGTCGCCCGCTGTGGCCTGGGAAGCCTGGTATCCCCAACTCTGAGACAGTTTACCAGTGGTGTCCCAGAGCCAGGAAACACCCCACAAAGTGATCTGGCAAATAACTGTAAAGACAAGCGATCTTGAAAGCTTAGTGCTAGAATTTTTTTTAAATCTGATGTTAAATTTGAAGACAATAAAATATTTCATTTTCCAGAATACAAATTACTGTATTTACTTGAATTGGAGACAACAGTTTTTGCCCCCCTGAACAGCGTGGGGTGGGGTGGGGGGGGACCCCTCATCATATATTTGTATACAGAATGGAAATGGGGGGCGGGGGAGGCACCTGCTCATGTCTGACTGTGGCCTTGAACCCAGGTTGGGGCCAGAGTCAGACCCACAGCAGCCTCCTACACCCAAACCCTGTTTTCTGCATGCCCTTTGCAGCTTCTGCTGCCCCCTCTCCTGTGCTTTCCCCCCACTGTACTATCAGGTGCAGCTCAGCTCCAGCTCAGGCTGAATTCCCTCCTGGGCATGGAGCACATGGAAACTATCTCGACTGCCTGGCTAATCAGCAGTGTCAACACTACTGCATAACCAGCAGGAGTTGCACTTCCTTTTATTTCTAGGAGGGAACACTTACTTCCCAAGGGAAGTGGTGCTTGTTCCTACCCTGGAGGTCTTCAAAAGGAGGCTGGATAATCACCTAGCTGGGGTCATTTGACCCCAGCATTCTTTCCTGCCCATGGCAGGGGGTCAGACTAGGTGATCTGCTCAGGTCCCTTCCGACCCTACCGACTATGAAACTGAAACACAACTTGAGCAGCATCTTGTGGTAAGGAGCCGGGGAGAGCCGAGGCTGTGGGGAGCTGGGGGTGGGAAGGTGCAGGTGGGGGAGGAGGGCGAGAAGGCTGCAGAGGGGAGAAGTGGGGAGGGCAAGGGGGCTACCTGATGCTCTTCTTTCTCTCATACTCCCTTTCTTCCCAGAGCTTGGGTTTTACCTGCTACAGCAGTGCTGGTGGGGGAGAAGAAGTGGACAACTTTTAAGACAATCTTCTAACAATTATATTTTACACTTGGAAAATTATAACTAATTTTACAATTTTTCCTTTTATAGAATCTAGTTATTGGGGGTTTTTCTTAAAGTCAGGGTTAACTTAGATTTGAATAAATACAGTAGCTGAATGTGCTTGGGGAAGGTTCAACCTGAGCTAGCAGCTGCACATAGCAGCATAAATACAGCCTCCCACTTTCTCTTCCTTCATCTCCTGCCAAAATTAAAATGCTGCTGCCTAAATTAGAATTCCCCAAAGTTTCTGCTTATTTTATGTTGCCTTAAATTGAACCCAAATTTCTGAAGCTGTACCTTGAAGTTGGAATGTGGCAAGCAGACAAAAGTGGGATGTTTGTAGCTTGACATTAGTAGGAATGCTGCTTGGACCACCATATAAAATCACTAACTCCATGAGAGAGCAAACCCTGGGAAAGAGTCTGCAGGGGTATTTAAAATATTTTTAAAATTTCATTTCTGATATCTGACCTATGATGCTATAATAGCTTAAGAGACTGTTACATGAGATGGATTGTTTCATGTGTCACAGAAGTTTATTAGGGTGAGAACATACTGTGTAAGAACCCTTACTAGAATAGTTGACTCTTGACATATGCTGCCTTTTGTGTGTGGGCTGAGCAGCAAAACTCTGGGACCTGTTGGGTCACTCAGACTTTGGACTGCAGGATGAATATGTTTGGTTGCATTTTTAGCTCAGATACCTTTTTAGTGCACTTAATGAATGTCAGCAATAGCCAGGCTTATTGTAGAATCTTCTGTGGTCCTTTCTTAGATCTGTACTTAAATAGGTTAATATTTGCTTATGTGTCTGGTTGATGCATCTTTAAAGATATGTTGTGATGTGGCTTCTTGTAAAGTAAGTTTTATTGTATAATATCTTAGTTTCTTGGCTGCAAAGGCCTGCTTTACATATTAAAAATGCCAGACGCTATATTTTGAGCCTCAAAGTTCAGTATTAACAGAACTTCATAGGAAGTGATACTCGTTTGGGACTAAATTTAAAAAAGGTCATTATAGTTTAAAAAAGGTCACTATACCCTTTTGGTATAGTGAGATTTGTCATGGGAAAGCAAAGCAAGCATGTGCTTGTTCTGAGGGAAACACTGTTTATCACTAGGTTTATCATTAAAATGCTCTTTGGAATAAAGCAGGTGTGTAGGTTGTAGCTGTCCGTGTTGATCTAAGGACATAGGCAGACAAGGTTCTTTGGGTGAATCTGATATATTTTATTGGATAAAAGATATCAGATGCGCCCAAAGTACCTTGTCTGCCTTTGGAATACAAGTCTCCTAAAATTACCCAGGTAATTAAAACCATCGGAATTAATTCAGATTTGGTTTATCTTAAATGAGAAGTTTCTTTTAAAGGAGAAGTTATACTCGTTGGCCTTCTGCCCAGAGCAAGTAAAGATGAGTCTAAAAGCACAGTGTGCTGATTTGTTGCTTTGGTTGAGGCAGGTTTGGGAATTCCTTTAAAAAACAAAAAACAGAAAGACATGAGCATGCCTTCTGTTTCTCCTGTGGTATTGAGTTTAAGGTTTTTTTATAGTTAACCTGTGAAGTTTTTGTCTGCAAGGCAGAGGTCCTGGGAAGGGAGGAAAAACAAACTATTTTTACACCATTGCAAATATGGCTTGGCATGTTTATTTTAGGCCCTGGAGTCACTAAGGCCACTATGTGGTTTTTATATTTTCCTACTGTTCTAGTAAGATTTATAAATACATAAATAAATTTAACATTAAAAATCTCAGGAAAAAGATTTGCTCTGTGAAACAGATGTACTTTGCTCTTCTGTTAGGATTCACTCCCTGAGTGGAGCCTACAGGGATGACGCGTCTCTGGCTAGACAGTACTTTAACATTAATTATGTGTTGTGTGTATCATTTCAATGTTGGTGGCTCCTGCCTATTAAGACATCTGTCATCAGTGCTAGTTATTCATTAAATAGGCACATCTCCATTATAGTTTTCTCCAGGCAGAGGGAGGACTGCAGCAATGGACACTATAGTAGAATTTAAAACTACTTACTAGTGACAAGCAAGATACCCTAGCAGAGTGTGTGGAGAGAGGAGGACCTTAGCCATCAATTCTGTACTGTACTGTACTGTTTCACTTAAAGTTCCTAGTTCTTATTGGAAAGAAATGTTTTAAAAGTTGACTTGATTCATGTTCTCTAAGTCTCTACATATCTCAGTGTCTCTTCTGCTCAAAGCTTTGTGAGACTAGTTCATCTTGAGCCCTGTGGACTGTATAAAATGCATGGGAATTAAGCTACTTTCATCCTACTGCCTAGTTAATTTGGGTAGACCCAAAATTTGACCTCATAAGCACTGTTCTAGGACCAGCTGGCTGGGGTTTTCCATCTTCTAAACTGCTCTAGCATCGGGGTGGGCAAAATATGGCCAATGGGCCGTATCTGGCCTGCCAGGCCATTCTGTCTGGCCCATAGGACCCCTAAAAATTTAGAAAATGAATATTTATCTACCCCAGGCTGCCTGTCAAAGAATGATAAGCCAGGTGCAGTAGGAGGCAAGGGAAGCCATGGCAGGACCCTGAACAGCAAGGCCCACATGGCCCTGGCCCCCCAGCCAGAAGCCCCTGCCTAGCAGAGGCTTCTGGCCTGGGACTGTGGGGCTGTTCATGCCTCCTTGCGTAGGAGCAGAACATTCAGGTGAGGAGTTGGGGGGGCAGGGAGGCAGGGAAGGACCGTGTACAATTGCCCCAGTCCTCAGGGCCAGGTCGGCTCCTGCTGAGTCCCGCAATCCAGCCATGTGGCTGGGAGCTACCGTATTTTTCGGACCATAAGACGCACTTTTTTCCCCCCAAAAGTGGGGGGAAAACGAGGGTGCATCTTATGGTCCGAAG
>NW_017728938.1:4984316-4985734 GCF_001723895.1 Crocodylus porosus | reverse complement strand
GGCAGCTAGGTACGGTACTATTTTATTTTATTTTAGTATACCGGTACTATTTGGTTCAGAATATTTTTTTTCTTGTTTTCCTGCTCTAAAAACTGGGTGCGTCTTATGGTCAGGTGCGTCTTATGGTCCGAAAAATATGGTATGTTGTGCAGAGTGCCTGGTGAATGGGCAGGAAAGTGGGGAAAAAGTGGTGGTGGCGGCGTGGGGAGTGGAAGTGTGTAGGTGTGTGGGAGCCTGGGACTTGCACTGGTGTCCCAGAGCCAGCACTGGTGGGGTCCAGAGTGGGGTGGCAGGGGTGTGGGCTGACCGAGGTCTATGGAGCTGGGCTAGGCTGCACCAGCAGGGAGAGAGGGGAGCTGGCTCAGCTCCATTGAGCCCCTGCTGACCAGAACCCTGAGCTCCTGCTGCCCCGGTGTGGGCCCCACTGGTGCTTGCTGTGGGACACGGTGCAGACCCTGTACTTACATCCGGCTGTCGCTGGCTCCTGTGCACCTACTCATCCCCAGTCCCCCGCCCCAGCCCCGCGGTATAGGCATGGACAAGCGCATGCAGCCACGACCCTGCGCTCGCCTGTTTGGGCTGAGCAGCAGTGGCGCAGAACAAACTTGCTCAGCGCAGGATAAAACCACTGCCCCTTCTTCGCCCCGCCCCACCCAGTGCTTCCTGATGGCTGATGGCAGCACAGCAGGCATAGGCAGCCTTGTGTGGGCTCCAAGCAGCTACAGCACAGAGCACCAGGAGGGGGAGGGGCTGCTTTTCTCCTGCACTACTGTTGCTCAGCTTGAGCACTGCACTGGCTCTGGGGTCGCCGTCGGGGCTCAGCGGCAGCAGCTGCTGGGCAGAAACTGCTGCTTGGTATGGGGGGGAAGTGACCTTCCCCCTCATCTTCGTTGGGCAGTTTTTGTTGTGGCTGCCGGGAGCCCACACCGCGCTAGGCTGTGGTGCAGCTTCTTTACCGCTGCTTGTGAGCCGCCACATAGCTGCTTCACACACTGCTTCCACACTGGGCAGCACAGAGACGCCAGTGAAGGAGCCACAGTGAAGCCTAGCATGGCGCGGGCTCTGGGCAGACACAGCCAAAACTGCTTGGCAGCGGCGAGACGGAGGGCCGCTTTCCTCTGTGCTGAGCAGCAGTTTCTGCCCAGGAGTGTGTGAGCAGCCCCTCACTGCTGCCACGCATGCAGGGAACACGTCACCAGGGCAGCATGGGGCTTGCAGTGGCAAGCAGCTTCCTCTGTGGCCTAGAGTGCTGGGTCACACCTGCTGGGCTGTGGAGGCCCTGGGGGAGGGCATCAGAGTGGGAGCCTGAGCCTGCAGTAGGCAGCATGCACCCACCCTGTGCACAGATCTGGGGGCATGGGTCCCCCCGTCACCCCCAGAAGTGTGCACAGCCCCAAACCTCCCACCTGAGCCCGCAG
>NW_017728938.1:4979009-4984185 GCF_001723895.1 Crocodylus porosus | reverse complement strand
CTGCCGGGGGGGGAATTGCTGGGGGAAAGGAATAAGGAGCACCAACAGGGCTGGGAGGAGAGTGGGGCAGGGGAAGAGTGAGGGGCCTTTAATCGCAGATTTTGGGGGTTTTATCAGAGAGTTTACAAATTTTTTTATTTTTTTTATTAGGGAGAATCACGATCCCTGCTCATGACCCTGTGCTTGGGAAGGCATGGGAGCCTTTCCCCCAGCTTCACTCTTCCTAGTCTCCAGGAGGAGTTAAGTTGGGGGAAAGTATTCAGATGTTCAGTCTTCCATGAGAAATTTGCCCAGGAGCAATTTAACCTGTGACCTATTTTTGTTCTGGGAGAAAAAGCTTGAACATCTGCCCACTTTTGTTTTCTACTGAGAGAGTGGCAACTCTCTTGGTAGAAACTGAATGTCTATACATAATTTAGGTATGAGCAATTTAGTACCTGGGGCCCTCTAATCTCAGCTGATTGATAACCAATGTAAGTGTGCCTGCTGCAGGATGACTGGCAGCGCACCCATCCTGATATGTGTGACACAACCAAACTGCATCACCCCTATTTTCCTGGAAATCTCACAAAACTGACTTGTGCACCTAGATTTTTGTTCTTGGTGTGAAAGAACTCTATCCCACCCTCCTCTCAGGTTTTTTTTCCCCCCTTTCCTTTTTCTTTGTCCTCTCACATGTCTGTCAACCTGGTTGCCCCAGGTTACTGCATATATGACCTAGCTCAGGTAAGAGGGGGTAGCTCTAACCTTTCCACTGTTCTGAGTTTCATAGTTAGTACCTGGGGCCCTCTAATCTGAGTTCTGACTTTATGACATGGGGCTAGGCTTAAATCAATGTCCCTCATTGTAATGCTTATGTTTTTCAAGTGGATTGGTCAGCATCAAATAACACCTGTCCCTGATTGGGTCCAGGTGGTGAGGTTAGGAGGGCTATTTAAAAGGGTCCCTCCAGGAAGAAGACAGGCAGACATCTTAAAACACATAGAAGCATGGACCTCCACAGCTCTCTCTCATTTGCTGGATGCGGAAGTGAACAACTTACCAGAAACTTAACGAGGAACTTAGTTTGATGTACTCTAGTCATGTATCAAAAGGCTACCAAGCTGCTTCTGTTTGCTCAGGGTTATTTTTTTGCTACTTCTCTGACTTTTACCCCTCCCCATGCCTATATTCTCTACCAAATAAAATTATCTGTTATAGCCAGCCTTATTGTACATGCTTGAGAGGGACTGGGCAGGCCTTCTTGCTCCCTTTACTTGGCTGACTAAGGGAGGCTACTTTCTATGCTTCAGGCTATAAGAAGCACCCAGATATATCCTGCTGGGGTTAAGCAGCCCCTAGGTCTATAGGGTCTGTGTATTCCAGGTGGCACAGGGCCCAAACAAATACCTGAGTCCAGGTGGTGGCAGCAGTACCCCAGGCTTGTGGATGTGCTCTGGGAAGGGGGGGTCGGCCAGACGTAGGCATCCGGGAGGGAGGCACTTGAGGCTTGGTTTTTGGGATGGGCCTGGTGAGGCAGATGGCTCAGCATGGGAATGCCCCCTACTGGCCCACCACACTTGTTATATTTAATAGGCTATGGGTGAAGAGTTTGAAAAGAATTTTTTGTGGTTACTGTTTCAGGGCTGGGAGCGTTTCAGTTTGTGTGCAGTTGACTCAGAAATCTGGCTTTCACAAATGTATGTCAACTGCATTCCAAATGTTTGTTCCATTAACTGTTTAAAACATGTGCTTGGTTCCAAATGAATCTACTGTTTTGGACTACACAGGTCTGGATATAATTGCAAATGTTACTATTTCCATAGTTTGAGGTACCTCTTAGAAATCCACGTTTTCAAGGTTAAGGTGCATACAATTGTATTTCTGATCTGCAAGATTATTGTGGCATTGCACACTGAAAATCAGAATTGATTCTGATCAGTGTTCCTAGTGGGAGGAGTTGGTCAGTGTTCCCTGCTGGCCATCAGAGTTTGCAATATGGGAGAAGAAAAAGAAGACCTTTTATCTTCTAGTGCAGGGGTTGTGAACCACTGCTACGCATGCCCCCAGGGGTACTTGGGAAGGCTGTAGGGGGTATGTGCAGCTGGGCATGGATAGACTGCTGCCACCCACCACCCTGCCACCTCCCAGGAGCAGGGCTAGGGGTGGGGGATGAGGGCAGTGGCATCCCTCTGCAGGCCACACAGATGCCGGCTGGATGCAAGGGAGGGGTGGAGTTTGTATATGGCAGCAGCCACTGCCACCCAACCCCCCAGCTTTGCATCCTGCCCTGCACCACCACCCCCACATCCAGCTGTCAGGGGTACACCTATTAAAAAAAGGTTAAAAACCCCTGTTCTGGTGCACTAATTCTGTTGATGCTGCACGCTGCCCTCCGTGGGTTCTTGTATGAAACCCTTGTTCAGCCTAGTGAGCAAGTAGCACTTATTTGTCTACAAGAAAAGCCAAGGATCATTATATGGTAGTGGAAATTGGATATCAACATGAGCTGAACATGTCTGGATCAAAGCAGTACATAGTTCTAGACAGCTTTCCACAAAGGGCTGCTGAAATCTTGACCCCAAGCACAGCTGTCTTTGGAGGTCACATTTACAAACTTATGCTAGAAAGTAGCCAAGCTAAGGTCACTTATTTCCTATGTAACAACTGTCTATCTTTAGGTGGATTGGGATCCAGTCCAGAATGTGGGCCTGTTGCACTTGTCCACTGGTGAGGTGTGGAGGACGTGTGTTAGTGCATCCACTATGCTTGAATTAGACAAGTGTTTGCTAATGGGTGGATATTGAGGAGCCCTCACAGTTATTGCGATAGAGGGCCTGGGGAATAGGCAAACTGGCTAGAACACAGACAGACTAGTGAGGTTCAGTGCTTTATTTGTCTTCCTGAGCAGCAGAAGTAATACACCTTCAGCTGTGTACTTGCACTGTAGACTTGTGCTATGACAGATTTTCTGGGCCTGAATGGGTTGTCCAGCCCTAGAGTTAGGCAGCTGCAGATTGTCTAATGCAGACTTTTTTTCTAGGCTGCAAATGGCTGCAAGGAGCTTGCTTACTGTTTCAGTGTCTGAGCCAGCTGTTGGTCTCCTTTTGCTATTGGAAAAATTAAGCTTTCAGGCTGAACAAAAAATCAGCTCCCTTTCTGGGGCAAATATGTCTTAAAAACAAAAAAGTCACTCCAGTAAAACAGTTCTGGCTCTAGATCCTCACACTGAGCCACAGCCTCCAGGAATTATCTTTGGGTAAAAGTATTTAAGCAGAGTACTTGAAGGTGACTCCTCAAGGCTTTTACAGAGAGCTCCCACTGTTCCTTTGCTCTACCTGCTCTTGGTCTGAGGTCTTAAACTGAAGTGGGTTCCCCCTTATGCCTCAGATAGTGGCTTCATTTTTCTCTCAGGCCTCTTAAGCATGCCTCTTACAGCCTTTGCTCAAGGTGGCTCAGCCTCATTCTCCCACACTATTGCTGGGTCCCTTTTGTCGGAAGGCCTTCTGTTCTGCTCTAATCACTGTAAAGCCTGACCACTTGCGGTTGCTACTTCCAGTGTTCTCATCCTGTTGAGCAAAAGGGAAGTACTCTCTTGAATCCTTGCTCATGTCCCCAGCTTGTCTGTGGTGCCCACCTTCTCTAAATGCCTTTCTGGAAAGAACCAAGATACAGTAACACAAGGGTGGGCAAAATACGGCCTGTCGGCTGGATTCAGCCTGGCCTCAGGGCCCCTAAAAAAATTAGAAAATTTAATATTTATCTGCACCAGGCTGCTTGTCAAAGATGACAGGAGCCAGGAGAAGACAAGGCAGGCCCGCCCTGCCTAGCAGGGGCTTCTGGCCTGGGACTGCGGGACTGTTCATGCCTCCCTGCACAGGAGCAGGAAATTCAGGTAAGAAGGGGTTGGGGGCAGGGGAGGACCATGAGCGATTGCCCCAGTCCTTGAGGCCAGGCAGGCTCCTGCTGAATCCTGTGGTCTGGCCATGCAGCTGGGAGCCACATGGTACAGAGCGGGTAGCGAGCACCAGAAAAGTGGGGAAATACTAGTGGGAGCGGTGGGAGTGGAAGCGAGCAGGCGTGAGGGAGCGCGGGGCCAACACTGACGGGGTCTAGAGTGGGGTGGCAGGAGCACAGGGGAAGTGGCAGCGAGCGGAAACACGGGGCCAGCGCCCCGGGGCCAGGAGCAGCAGGAGTGCAGAACATGGGCTTGCAAGAGTGCTGGCAGGGGCTCTCCTGGCTGAGGGCTGTGGGAAGTGGGCAAACACTCCCCCTCCACACAAGTCATAACCCTCCCTAGACACCCTTCCCGCACATATGGCCTACCCTAACCCCCCGCATGCCGTCCCCTACACCCTCCCACAATATACAAGAGTAAGACTTCATTTTAAGCTATTATATTATCACCTTTATGTGCACTATACAAACGCATGTAAATCAGGACAAAAATATTTTTTGAAATGAAATTAACGAATGTTGTAGTACGTTTGATTTTTTTTTTTTTTTTAAGAATATAATTTGGTATTTTTCTGGTTCCAAGATGGCAAACCCCCTGGCTGAAAGGAGTATTCTGGGGGGGGGGGCAAGGGGAGAGATTTCTGGTGGCAAAGGTGAGGGGTTAAGGGGCAGGACTTCTGGTCCCAAAATGGCAACCAGGGGGCAAGAGGGGTGGGGCTACGCGTGCAGCACTCAATGACTTGCCAAAACTCAGTAAGCAGCCCTCTGCCTGAAATAATTGTCTGCCCCTGCAGTAACACAAGTGATGGACTGGGATCTGCCCTTCAAGGGACTATGTGGTTAGACACTGACCCAAGAATATAGGGTCCTGGAACAGAGCACCTAAGTTGTTGAGCCTGAAAATAGTACATGCCTGAGCAGTAATCACAGAATAAACAGGCTTCCAAGGGTCCCTGGCATGCTGATGCCTGGCTTTCCCTCCTGAAGCCATCTGCATTGTGCCTTGTGGGATTGTAGCAATTTAGACATCTGGGTTATATTGGGGCTGTTGAAGGAAAAATGTAAATAATTAGCTTGTTGTGAATGGAAAATGGCTTTGGTTGCCTAGGGATTCGGTTATAGTTTCATAGTTTCTAGGGTCGGAAGGGACCTGAGTAGTTCATCTAGTCCAACCCCCTGCCATGGCAGGAAAAAGTACTGGGGTCAAACGACCCCAGCAAGGTGTACATCTAGCCTCCTC
>NW_017728938.1:4974938-4978909 GCF_001723895.1 Crocodylus porosus | reverse complement strand
TAGGAGCCAGCACCACTTCTCTTGGAAGTTGGTTCCAGATCCTAGCTGCCGTAACAGTGAAGTAGCACCTCCTGATATCTAGCCTAAATCTACCCTCTGCCAGCTTGTGACCGTTATTCCTGGTCACCAGCCTTTGACTCTATAGCATAAATCCTAAAAGGTTTCATGGTTCTAGAGGGAGAAGTTAACTCCTTAAGCAAAAATATGGAGAACACTAGAGGCAGTTAGTATCTTGTGCCCTGGAAATGTTGGTTAGACAAGCTTTTCTTGACCTTCTGGTGCAGCGGTGGGCAATTATTTGTGCTGGAGGGCCACTTAAGGAGTTTTGTTGAGCTGTTGAGGGCAAGGTGGGTAGGTGCTGACCCAGACGGGTGAGGACAGGGCCAGGGCAGATTGCAGAGTGGTGACAGTGCAGGACTAGGGCCCAGGGCTGAGCCATGATCTGCTCCCTACACATCCCTACAGTGGCACTAATTCTGTGGGCGGGGCCCTCCAGCTGGGCTTCCATTGCAGGAACATGTAGGGAATGGATTGTGGCCTTGCCCCATGCTGTCGCCATCCTTTGATCCCAGCCACTGCTCCCTGGCCACCCGCATTCCCATCCCATCTGCCCAGCTGAGTGCACCCTGCCTGGGGGGTGGGGGATGACACCCATGCTGGTATCCATGGAGACCATATCCACCTACTCCATCTGGCACCTCCAGCAGTGGGTGCAGCATGGACAGACTAACTAAGATGCCTGGACAGCAGGGCCTGGGCTGGGTCCAGTGGCGGAGACGCTGGCAGTGACAGGGGAAAGCAAGCTGCTGCGGCCAGTGTGGAGGCTGCTAGGAAGCCAAGTCCAGCTGCCCCTGCCTTGCCCAGCCCTGCAGAATAAAGTTCCTGGCATGCCCAAGAGCCATGCACAGAGATAGTGGGCTGTGCTCCATGCGAAGTGGCACCTCCACGTCTGGGGGTGGTGGGACCAGCTGCAAACGCCACAGCCTAAGCTGCCCTTTGCCCTTGAGCCCAGCAGGGCTGAGGACCCTCCTGCAGGCTGGATATCTGCATGGATGAGAAATACTCAAGGACATACTTAGAATGCTGTTCCATATAGAAGTTTTATCACTAGTATTGAGACCAGTATCTGACCCTGGGGTCCATATGTGAATGAGTGGATGCCTTGAGGCTAGAAGCAGCCTGTTTGCCAAGTCTGCTGCTGTGGTTGAGCTTATTCTTTCAGAATTTAAATACATCCAAGTCCAGAAGCTAATTTGGGCTTTATGCCCTCTTTTTCTCCTACTTGTATGACCATTTCTTGCCTGGCTTGGTATCAGAGTTTGCAGATAGGCCTTAACTGCAGCATTTTCTCCTGGTAGATGCTCTGCCTTGTTGATTTTCTGGGTGTGAAGAAACAGGCATTTATTTTGGTCATCAGCTGAGTCCAAGAAAATAACTATCCTCATGTTCTAAGAAAGCAAGTGTAAAAGTATCCCATTCTGTGGGGAGTGGAAGCAGTTGTCCTTAGAGGGACACCATCTGGAAATCTAGCAGGCAGTCCTTACATTAAATAAAACATTAAAGTCATTCCATGTTCTGCATCTGCCCTCTGAATTCCCCCTGCCAGTTTAAGGTTGATAATTTCCTATTTTTAAATAATCTTCCTTGACTTTATTACTATGTTAAGGGCCTGTATAATTAAAAAAAGTGGGGAAACTGGTAGGCCATACTCAGTACTGACTAACAGAATAACTAGAAAAGTTTCTGTTCTTTCAGTTGCAGGAATGTTAGCTGCTACTTGTGAATGTTTTTCAGGAAGCAGTGTGATGTGGTTTCTGCTGCAGCTGTCCTTGCTTTCCCATCTGTCCGACCTACTTGGCCCTTTTCTGTTGGGAAAGCAGTGAAGTTTTCACATCCTCCTTGGGAGGTGAGTGTTTTTTCACACTTATCTCCTTTTGTTCTAGGTTGTGGTTGAACAGTGCGGAAAATAACTAGGGAATACACAGGTGGTGGCTGGTGAGTGGATTTAGGACCCAGAGGCCTTGTTTGTGGGGAGGGGGAGTTATTTAGAACCCAAAACTGGGACTTGGCTTCCCTCCGCTTTGTTAGCTGGTGCTACTGATGTTATGAGCAGTATAATACATACTTTCTCTGTTCCTGTATTGTGTCCTTGTTCCTGTATTGTGTCCTTGTTGTGTTTAAACAACCTGTCTGCTTTCAGGGCTGTGAGAAACTGTGTGCAAGACCCAAGCTTTTTAGAAATCAATTAACCCCTGCTGCCCATCTTGAACCCTTCTAATACATACATATCTATAAGCCAATTGCCAAAAAGCAAACCTTTCAATACAATTTCTAAGTCAACAGAAGGCTTTATCTGGCACTCCCAGTCCTGTGTGAAAGGAACTTTAACTAAGGAAGAGAATGGTCAAGGGTGGGACATTTAAATTTCCATTGTAACTTCTTGGCAAGGGCATGAGTTTCACACACAAGGCATCTTTTCGGGAATTTACTGTTCAGCAGCTTTTCTAGCCTGAGAGAAATGAATTTTCCTTGGTATTCTTGCGGCCTGGAATTGCTTAAATTGGAGTAAGGTGGAGACTTGTCCTTTTCTCCTTAAATCTCTTCTGCAACAGTTAATAAGCAGTCTGTCTGTCTGTTCTGTCAGTGGGTGCTGCAGAAATAAATGCCAGGAATGTGGACAGCAGGTGGGGACTGGAAGATGTCCTTATCAGTCAAGACAGACTGACTTGCAGAGTTAATTTCTTTAAAAAGCTGCTGTTTGCCTCAGGCTTGTTTTGTACAGTGCCTCTCAACCCCCTTGTAGCATGTATCAGGGTTCAAGAGTAAGTAGAAGTGCAGATTTCCTATTGAAGGCTTGGTACACAGTGGATATTTTGTTGTTGTGCCTGCTATCAGAGGGGAGGATGAGAGTTTCGGGGCTTTCCTGTGAAAGGGAGCAAAGTGAAAGAAAGCTTGGGGATCATAGAGGTGGGCCTCTTGGAGCACATCTGGCAGGTCTTAACAGCATGTTTACTTGAAGGCAAATAACACTGTAAGTGGGTTATGGGAAAGGCTTGCTTTCCAGAGGAACAATGTATGAGACAGAATTATACTGCAAAGCAAATTGAAGTGCAGTGAACTGAACTTTCTGTGCTGTCTCCTTGTTGTTTAAAACCCTGTTTCACAGCTGTTTGCAATCCTGAGTTAATTTCTTTTTTTTCCTGCAAGGTGCTAGCAAAACAGTGTTTTCATGATAGGATGTTTTGAAGAAAACGTTATGGTTGGCAAGTAGGAAAGCCATGGAGCTGCAGGTTGCAAAACTACAACTGCAGGAAGGTGCCAGAGCTGTTTATCCAGAGCAGTTAAGAGGTAGATGGCTATAGTACAGGGGAGGGCAATTATTTCAGACGGTGGGCCGCTTACTGAGTTTTGGCAAGCCATCGAGGGCCGCATGATAGGCAGTTGGGAGCAGATAAATATTAATTTTCTAAATCAGGCCGAATAAAATGGCTTGGTGGACTGCATCCAGCCTGTAGGCCGCATTTTGCCCACCGCTACTATAGTATGAGTTCTTGGTGCCACTCTGGATTTCTAAGCACTAGAAAGTCTTTTAACAGCAGAACAAACTTAATTCAAATGAAACACTGATCACATTGGTTGCATCAGTGAAAGCAGCTATTTATCTTCCAATCCATGAGTAGGTTTCCTATATTCATTAGCAGTGTACATTGCAAGTGGAGAAAAAGGTAAAGTCACAAGTGACTAGGAAGTTTGCTTTCAACCCTTACCCTGCGTGCTTTGCTGGAACAGGCACATACTGGCAGTGTTATAAAACCCCATATATGTATGGTTTTATAGCTCTTACTCTCTTGATGACCAGGGTTTTGTATATAAAAACCCCTATAAATATTTTATATATGTAAAATATATAAGAGATTTTTGTGTGTATAATATACCCCCTATAAAATACCTATCACCTATAAAACCATATT
>NW_017728938.1:4965960-4974838 GCF_001723895.1 Crocodylus porosus | reverse complement strand
TATATATGATTTTATAGGCGATAGAGATTTTATAGGGGGTGTATTCTACACACAAAAATATTTTATATATTTTAAATATATATATGCATGCATGCTTTCTTTAAAAAATCTTTGGACAGGCCAAATACTTCTTAAACATACCTTGATGCAACGCTACCCTTGAATCTGCAAGTAGACTTTTCCATGGACTCATAGAAAGTTAGGGTTGAAAAGGACCTCAGGAGGTCATCTAGTCCAACCCCCTGCTCCAAGCAGGACCAGCCCCAACTAGATTATCCCAGTCTGAGGTTTGTCTAGCTGGCTTTTGAAAACCTTCAAGGATGGAGCTTCTACCACCTCTGGGTAAACTGTTCCAGTGTTTTAGTTCCCCCTTAGTGAGAAAATTCTTCCTAATATCTAACCTAAACTTCCCTTGCTGCAATTTGAGACTGTTGCTCCTTGTTCTGTCATCTGCCACCACTGAGAATAGCCTAGTTCCATCCTCTTTCAAACCCTGCTTCAGGTAGTTGGAGATTGCTATTACATCTCCTCTCAGTCTCTTCTTCTCTACACTAAATAAGCCCAGTTCCCCAGTCTTTCCTCATAAGTCATGTCCCACAGCCCCCTCACCATTTTTGTTGCCCTCCACTGGACTCTCTCCAATTTGCCCACATCCTTTTTGTAGTGGGGGCCCCAAAACTGGAACACAGTACTCCAGATGCGGCCTCATCAGTGCTGAATAGAGGGGAATAATTACTTCCTTTGACGTACTGGCAACACACCTACCAATGCAGCCCAGAATGCCGTTAGCCTTCTTGGCAACAAGGGCACACTGCTAACTCATATTCAGCTTCTTGTCCACTGTGACCCCCCAGGTTCATTTCTGCAGAGCTGCAGCCCAGCCAGTCAGCCCCCAGCCTGTACTGGTACATGGGATTGTTCCATCCTAAGTGCAGGACTTTGCACTTGTCCTTGCTGAACTTCATGAGAACCTTTTGGCCCAATCTTCCAATTTGTTTAGGTCACTCTGAATTCTAGCCCTACCCTCCAGCATATCTACTACCCCCAGCTTGATATCATCTGCAAACTTGCTGAGGGTGCACTCTATGCCACTGTCTAGGTCATTGATGAAGATATTGAACAAAACTGGCCCCAGGACCAACCCCTGGGGGACTCCACTTGATACCAGCTGCCAACTAGACATCGAGCCATTGATTGCTACTCTCTGAGCCCGATGCTTCAGCCAGTTTTCTATCCGCTTTACAGTCCATTCATCCAGCCCGTACTTTCTTAGCTTACGTATGAGAATGCTGTGGGAGACTGTATCAAAAGCCTTGCTAAAATCAAGGTACACCACATCTATCAGCCTCCCTGCATCCACAGAGCCAGTTACAGAAGACAATCAGGTTGGTCAGGCATGACTTGCCCTTGGTGAAACCATGCTGACTGTTTCTAATCACCCTTTTCTCCTCCAAGTGCTTAGAAATGGATTCCCTGAGGATCAAAGATTTTTCCAAGAACTGAGGTGAGACTGACTGGTCTGTAGTTCCCTGGATCCTCCTTTTTCCCTTTCTTAAATATGGGACTCTATTCAGAGCCACTAACTAGTGTCTTTTGCAGTAGGCCAGTGGTTTTCAACTTGTGGTCTGTGCACCCCTGTGGGTCCAGAGACTCGGTCTAATGGGGCTGCAAAAGTTGACTAAATCTTAGCTACTAAAAATGTTCACATGTCCCCACTACCTCCACCCCCAAGTCCTGCAGAGGCAGAGATGACTTGAATATGTTAGATATAAATATGGCTCAGTCCATGGGGTGAAACAGCTTTCCACGTTTCAGAAAATCTGAAAATAGTTCTGTTTGCTCAGGCAAGTGTTTCTATATAGGCTAAATGTGATTTATGTTTTTAGAGATTTTATTTCTTATTTATTTTTAAATGGAAGCCTAGATCCTGGAGCACACGCAACAATTAAAAAAAATAAGGATAATCATGATTCCATTTGCATTGCTAGCTAATTGCATTATGCACAGCACCTTGCATATAGAATTGCCAATCACCTAAAAGTGAAATTTGCTCCTTCACTGGAGCTTAGCAGAGACTGCAGGCATCTGCTTGGCTTCTCCCTGCTAAGCAGGGATTATTGTCCTACCCCTCTACCTTACACAGACCCCTCTCAGCATTTGCCAGCAGATCACATGCTGGCTCCAGTCCCTGCAGTGGGAGACAACAAAGGCAGACAGGCTTTTTGGAACTAATCAGCAGGTAGCTGGTAGTGTCCTTCCTTGGGAAAGCTGTTTAAGAAGAGCTTGAACTAATGGAGAGGCTTTGTTTTCTTAATGGGTTGATAAACAGGGGTGATAAACTTTACTTGCTGGGCTGCTGAGGGCGGGGAGGAGGGACATCAGAGCATCTTGCAGGGCCTGGCCACACCCACCCTCGGCACAGAACTGTGCAAGGGAAGGGAGGGCTGCTCTAGCACCCCCGGCTTCTAGCTTGAGCCACTGCAGGTATGTGCCTGAATTTTTTCAGTAGAGGAGATGTCTTTGCAGTTACAAACAGGTTTAGCCTAGCCAGCAGGGCCAGCCCACGCTTTTTTGAGGTCCCCTGCAGGATAGAGTTTTGGGGCCCCCTGACATGAAGCCAGTGGCGTTGGGGGTGGGAGGTGGCAAGCGGTTGAAGAAGCTAGGAGGGTGTGGCAAATGGCTGGATGTAAAGCTGGAGGTGGCGGCAACGTGGAGTGGTGGCAACCCCCCCACCCTTGCTGTGGCACTGATTTGGAGTGTTCATGGTGGCAGGGAGTCCCTTGGCTGTGGGGCCCCCTGTGGCTGGAGGTTCCTTGGGATAGGGTGGGCTGGCCCTGCTAGCCAGGTTAGACTAACTTGCGAACATTGAATCAATTCAGGCTTAGGCTTTTTAAATGTCTGTCCCTAGTGCAAGAGAACATGGCTGCTGTCTTCAGAAGCATTTTATGCCCGTATGTTTTGGGAAAGTACTTTGATTATATATTATGATCATTTGCTGTATACTTGGATCTACTGCATTATTGCCACGCTTTTGAGGACAATGCTTTGCTTTAACTTGTAATTTAGATATGAGAAGTCTCAAAAATGCAACATTCTTATCCTTTAACACAATCTTTCTTTTTAGTTTTGCCAGATATTTTTTAATTTTGTTTGGTTGGTTGTTTTGCAGCACCATGGATATGCCTGGCACTTTGCAGATGTCTGCAACAGGTCCCTGCCAAGGGGGTTTATGATTTAGTACAGACTTAACAAAGAGGGTAAGGCAAGGATTTAAGCTTTGCACAGCAAGCCTAGCTAAAGTAAGGGAAAGGCTTTTGAACAGGACAACAAACACATCTTAATGTTTTTAAACAGCATTGTTAAGTCTTGTGCAGACAGAGTGATGCATTAGCACATACTGATCGCTGTTCTGTCCCACAACTGGTGCTCTTTCACTGAGTTAGGCAAGTTCTGAATATTCAGAATTTTTAGTAAAACTGAAGTCATTTTTTCCTGTAAATTGTCCCCCTTTACTGGAAGTTGTGGAAATTGGTGCAGAAGGGAAGATTTCCTGTCCGTGCCTAACTCAACCTTTTTTTTTGCTTTGTAATCGGTTGTAATAACAAACTCAGAAAAGGTTATAGTGACATCCAGTTGTTTCCCTGTTTGTGGGGGACAAGGTCTGATTTGAAGTCAGAGTCTCATCCAGGAAGTTGTATAATCAGTTCTTCATCTTACCTAATCAAGAGTTCAATCCCAGTTCATTGGCAAACAATCTTAGGGAGCTGACAAATGCATTTCAGGGAAAGGGGAGCTACTATGTGGTTAGCAAGATGTTAGGATCTGTTACATCTGCATGCTCCTTAAATGATGCCAGTGAGCTATATAGCCCTATTTTGGCCCTGAATGAAGGAGGCTTAAAGTTGAAGTGGCTTTGTAATACTTACCTGTATGATTCTGTAGCAATACAGGTGTTGCACCTTGTATAGGCTTCATCTGATATTATACAGATGTTATATGTCTTATACCTAGTGCTCCGCTTTCTCAGTTTTTTTCTTTTTAAAAAATCCAGGAATTTTTCAGGGTTTATCTTTGAAACAAAAACCAGGATGAAATCAAGATAAAGGGGGAATAAAAGGAGAAAAAAAAATCCATTTTAATTTGCGAAAAATTGGTGGTAAGGGAGGGAGAAAGTAAGACTGGGACTGGGGGAGAGCTCATTAGACTCTCCCAGGGCTGCACCAGGGAGCAAAGTGGGGGGAGCTGTCAGTGGGCGTGGGCTGGGGTGGGGCATGGCTCTTGTTGCTGCATGCCCCCTGGGACAGCTGTGGACTGGGGGGTCTGTGCTGGGCTCTTCCCAGGGGGCACGTGCCCCTGGATCAGTGGTAGGAAGCAGATGGCACTGTGCCCTGCCTTTCTTCCCTGTCTGCGTTCACGCCCCTCCCCCCGCTGCAGCAGCCTGCTGCCAGGCTGCCCTGGCATTTGGGGGGGTGGGAGGTGGCACGCAGCCGGATGTGGTAGGGTGGGGGACCCAACCCCAGCACCTCCCACCTTGCCTGTGGTCAGAGCTGGGAGCCCTGTGCTTGTATCCCATGGTCCTCCCTTCAACAGGGTAGAGGTGTTACAGTTTTGCATTCCTGGCTGGATCTTCCGTGCTTTAATAGTGCGTAAGTTATCTTGCAGGACAGGAGTGAGCTAGTCAGAAATACTGTAACTCTTGTCTGAACATGCAAAATATTTAATGACTCCATACTTTGAATACACTGCAGAACCACTGTAAAGTAGGATAAATGGAGAAAATCTTGTTGCACTTAATTGGGTACCTAATTACAGCTGTTGCCACGCAGGGATTAAGAATTACTTTCTAGCGCTGTTAAAACAGAAAGGAACTAGGGTGAAAAAGTTTAGTTGTTTCCAAGTGTACGCAGCAGGAAAACAAGACAAGACTTTGGAGTTTAGCGGACTCCTTTGTAATCCTCTGTGGCTGTACTCATCCTGTGGCGTTTCCTGAGCACCTGGAGTGTCAGTGTGTATACCTGGCCAGTATATTCTCTGAATTTCCATTTTGTACTTACCATCCTGTTGTACCATTGAAAATAACTTGATAGCTTTGAAAGCTTTTCAGAAAACTGATACAAATTACTTGAGCTATGAGCACTGGCATATGGGTCAAAAACTGGAATAGGAATATAAATGTAGGAGAATGAGCCACTGGGGAGAAGTCAAGCAGGTGCTGGTAACATTTAATAAAGTTAATGACTGGGAGGAGAGAGAGCAGCACCACCCTGTAAATGATGAACTGTGTACCAGTGTGAGGGCAGAACGGTGCTCCAGAGGATAGAAATATGAGCAGGAAGCAAAACAGGATTAAATTTGATGTTGGGTGGCCCAAGTTAACAAGATGGAAGAAAATAGTATGAGAGAGAAACCTGGGAGCAGTAATATTAAGAGAAATCTTGGTATGATTATGGATACTTATCTGCTTGTGCCCTACAGCATGTACCTCCAAAGATTGTTTGGATTCTTGTCAGTGTACTTGATGGGCTTTGCTGCAGGGCTGATAGCTGCTCTTTTGCTTGGGGGAAACCTGGGCTGATAGTTGCTCTTTTGTTCTGCATGCCCCATACTAGGAAAAGCATTTGAACAAAAACAACAAAAATAAGTGGATCTCTTCTGAAGGCACTGATTTAGGGTAGGAGATATGAAGATACAAATATATATAACTTGGCTTAGGAACTAAGGAGTGGGGGGAACAGCCTGCAAGTATTTGAAGAATGTAAACAGTGGGAAAGGGGAGAGGGTTTCGGGCATGGTCTAACTAGGAGGGGGCAGGAGATTGAGGAGAGAGAGTATTCAGTTGGTTGTTAGTATAAATTTTCTTACCATGTAACTTCAAATTCATATCCTCCCTTCTACATTGATTAGTGTAGAGCTTTCTTGTGGCAAATGCAGGAGTCTTATGATTTTTTTTTCCCCCCCTACAAAGTTTGCAGTGGAAAGTCAGAAGGCAAGTTATCTATCACATGCTTAATTTAATTTTTTCAAATAATGTAAAAGTAATGACTTTTCTCTGTCAGATCAATCTCTTCTTTTCAGACTTTAATCCAAGCTTTAGTGAGATAGCAAGCTTGAGTCAGAGCAACTTTCTATTTGTCCAGGAAGAAGACCGGCTATTGCCACCCTGCATGCCATCACACAGGTTCCGCGATCTGTGTAATGCTGTCTTGGCTTTTACCTTGGCATGGTTTTCTGTTTTGGACATTCTAGGATTTAGGAGTTGATAGGGTATTTCATATGTGGCTGGAGGGGGATATATTATCTGGCTTCTAAGTGTTTCGTGAAACCCTGGCTGCTCTTCAAGGATTCTCAAGGCAGATCACAATTATTTATGTCGGGGCACAAGGAGGCACTTTATATACTCAACCTCAGTTTCAAATATAAGAGTCTATCTGCCTTTTGGTTCTCAGACTGACAATGTAGAAGACTTGTTTCAAGCTGTGCCATCATCCACCAGACAGCTGTTAGCTTGACACTGTTCAAAGATACGGGAAGAGGAAAGGTGCTGGATTTTACCTATCGTACGGTGATAGTGTCTGGATCTTGACTGTGGCTTCATACTTGTTACCAAACGCTGGCTAGTATGTATCCAAAAGATGTTAAACTGTTTGACCAAGGAGAGTTTTTGCTTTATTTTCCTCTTTGCTCCCCCTCCATCTTAGACTCTTGGGTATTTAAAGTCTGTCTTGGATGGGGGAGAGGAGAGAATGAGGAGATGTCTTTCCCAGACTTATTTTGGGTCTACCCTATGTTGTATAATTTGCTTGGTATCTCCTGGTCATGTTTGTATAGTTAGCTTACTCTGTCCAGCAGAAACAACTTCAAGCACCAGTGTAGGCTGCATCCTAAACTAGAAGTCATCTAACTACATCCATGTGGCACCTTTGGTGGGCGCCATAGTCCTGCCACTTAACAGTCCTAACTAGCACACATAGCATAGCTTAGATATGCTTTGTGATTGGTACAAGTATCTGTCCATGCAATACTTCAGAAATGTAACAGCTTAGAGCTGGAAATACCTCAGAGGAGATTGACATATCGAGTCTTCTCCATGAACTGGTATGCGATTAATGGGCTGCCCAAGCTTTCCTGCATCCTGGTGCATGTCTGCTGATATGGTTTTTGCCATCAGCTTAGATAAAGCCCTTTTTGACTCTCATCTAAGGCTATCTTCAAATTTATCTCAATTGCTTTGCTGCACTACAGAATTCAGTTCTACAATAAAGTTAATGCTGCAAGAATGGGATACAGATTCTTAATTATACTAGCAACCCCAAGAAAGCTTGGCATTTATGGTTGCAAGAGCACACAGGAAGGTAAATTTAGGCACTCCAGAGACCTTAGAGATTGCTAGCTACATTTGAGGATCATACAAAAGGTATGTAGGTTTCCCTTTAGGCCCCTGATTAATGCTTTAGGGAAGAAGCAGTGACTGCAGTACTGATCTTTTAAAAAGACTACTGTTGTATCTAGAATGATCACAGTGCTACTAGACATGCAGTAGCAGCCATCTTTTCCAGTGCTTTTGGAAGATGAGCTTTGTCCCCTTTTGTCCAGAAATGGAGTGACTTGTCTGCCAACCTTTTCTTTCCTCTAGTTGCCAGTTTAGCCAAGAGTATAGTAGATCATAACCATAAGGAGTCCAAATTGGCTGAATGCTGATGGCTCCCTTAAGTTGTGTTTGCTGACACTTTTTGGTATCTTCAGTCTTAGTCTGTCCTTTGTTGGTTAGCCAGAGGGAACATGCTTTATCTACACTGACACCTGGTGCTGAAGGCCACATTTTCTGGGCTGTTTCATCAGAATTGATAGATGTACTCCTGTCTGTCTATTTATCCAAGTACTAAGATGTTGCCCACATAGGACAGACTAGACATTTAAGACCTGAAGCTATTAAGTCTCCTTCCAACTGATTTTATAGTCAAAAGCTCTAGGCATTTTATTTTACTGGTAAGGGAATTCTTCTGGCATAGACATGTGCCCTTTGCTAGGTAAGCTTACATCAGACTTTGTCCCAGACTCTGCTCAGCTTTTCATGTGGGAGAAACCCCCACTGTACCCTCGAGTTCCTCTTGCTTTCTAGAGAAGAAGGATATGGGTTATGTACCTGATTGCTTAGTGCTGACTTTGAGTTTTATCCCTTGAAGGCTGTTGTTTCAAGGAACAATGATTACCTTAGCAAGTCCCTGAGGAAATGTCCTTTCTCTAAGTTTTTGAACAGCCCCTCCTTTATCTTGGATGCTGGCGTATAACCAGGGACCTACTGAATTTGTGATTTTGTGATTTTTTTCAGAGACATTCAAGTGGATTCCGAGAATTCGGGCTGGCTTGCTGCAACCCTCCCCAAACAAAACAACTTTGCAAGAAGAAAAAAGCCTTGCAGTCTTGGAGTAGGGGAATGGGGAGTGGAGAGGAAGGATGGGAGGTGGGGAGAGGCTGCACAAGCAGCTGGACAGTGGTCTCAGGCCAGCTGTGGCAGGCAGCCAAAAGACTGTTAGCGGCTGCCCTGGGATCTGCGGAGCCCCAGTACAGCTCATCCATGCATGTGCATCCACTACTGGCAATGACCTGTGCCAGGGCTTTGTGGACCTTGTTGCAGCCGCTTGCAGCCTTTCAGCTGCCTGCCACAGCTGGCCTGGGACCACAGTCTAGTTTGGGGATGGCCTGAAACTGTGGCTTTATTACCCTGATTAAGCCCAGGAAGCCATTAATCTGTACTTAATAATGGGTGGATTACTGGCTTCCTTGGCTTAATCAGAGGAATTAAACTGTGGTTTCGGGCCATCTGGCAATCTGTGGGGAGAGGAAGGACTGCCAGGGCCCCTCAGCCAATCAGAGGTGG
>NW_017728938.1:4948091-4965040 GCF_001723895.1 Crocodylus porosus | reverse complement strand
AGGCCCAGCACTCTTTCCTGCTTATGCAGGGGGTCGGACTCGATGATCTATTGAGGTCCCTTCCGACCCTAGCATCTATGAATCTATGAATCTTGTCATGAGAAACACTTTGCCAGGTGCTACTGATACTCTCATGTAATCTGAAACGTGTAATGGTAAGATCTATTGAATTGTGGAATAAGTGCTAAGCAAGATACTAGAAACCCTCAGAACTGGGCTAACTTAATATTCAAACATAGAAGAAAAATCTTGTAATGCATAGGACAGGGGTAGGCAAAATATGGTCCGCAGGCTGGATCCAGCCCACCAGGCCATTCTATCTGGCCTGCAGGGCCCATAAAAAACTTATAAAATTAATGTTTATCTGCCTCTGGCTGCCTGTCAAAGATGACAAGGCACCAGGGGCAGTAGGACCCAGGGGGAGCCAGCAGCAGGACCCAATAGCTGCAGCAGCAAGGTCTGCCTGCCCCATACCCACCCACACCTCACATCTCCTCCAACCCACATACACACACAGCCACACCCTCCCCCACACTCCACATACCTGCATACCCATAACCCCCTGAAAACCTTTACCTACCTACCCACCCATACCCCCCATATCCTCACCACAATATACAAGAGTAAGGCTTAATTTTAAGCTATTATACAATCACTTCTATGTATAGTTCACAAATGCACGTAAATTGGGACAAAACTATTTTTTTAAATAAAATTAATGAATGTGGTAGTAGATGTTTGATTTGTAGAATATAATTTGGTATTTTTCTGGTTTCAAGATGGTAAACCCTGTTGTTGAAAGGAGTACTTCCAGGGGGCAAGGGGAGGGACTTCTGCTGGCAAAGGTCAGGGGTTAGGGAGCAGGACTTCTGGTCCCAAGATGGCAACCAAGAGGCAGGGCACCTGCCAAGTGGCATGACTACCCTTGCAGACCTTGGCAGCTTGCCAGAACTTGGTAAGCAGCCCTCCACCCAAAATAATCGCCTGCCCCTGGCATAGGATATGGCCAGATTAACCTAAATCTCAATCTAACATCTTCAGTTTAGAGCCAGATCAATCTTGTGCCAGACCAATTGGGAAAATGGATATATGCTCACTACTGCATTGTCCTTTTGTTCCAATAGATTTGTCTCATTTGTGATTTGTGTATTTCAGAGTCAGTGTATGAATTGAAGGACCTGCTGGGTGGGTTCAAAGGTGGTTGGCTTATTGCTGTAAAGTGCAGAAAATTCCACTGAACCTGCTGAACGCTGCATTCGTTGGAGAAAGATGTCCTCTTCAAATACAGGCACCTGTTCAGAGCAGGTTATCAGATTCTTTGGCAGGAATTATTTCCTTAGTGACTTGCTGGGTTCTTCAGGATATAGAGGGGTGTTGTGGGCCAGCTGTAAACTTCTGTCTGAAGCAGGAATCAACTGATTTTGTGATGAGACATGAGCAGTGCTTCTTCACGCTATACTTTATGCATTATCCATTTGTTAGTTAGTTTGAATGTTCTAGCTCCTCTCCTCATTCAGCCTTGAAAGTATTTTCAAGTTTAGGTTGTATTAAATGTTGAAAGTAGCAAAAAATACCAGTGCCTTGTGTGCTCCAGCTAGACTGCTTGAAGGTAAATGTATTAAAACACTGAGGAAATCTCAGTAGTCAAGTAGTAATCAATCCAGTAACTGGCTCAGTTGTTTTAGGGTGCAGCAGTGGAACTGATAGATTGCTGAATTGCTTTTCTCTCTCAACAGGAAGTGCCTGTCACTGGCAAAAAGTATTTGAAGGATGCTGCGTATGTATTTAATGAGAACTATTAAAAACTGGTCTCTTCACAGATGCAGTTGCATTAGGTTTTATGTAGCCACTTAGTGCCAGCTATGTTCATTGACATATACCCCTCCCCAGCAGCACATTTGGGCAGTTGGGTTCCTGGAAGATTTCTTCTAACCAAACTCCTTGCCATGCCATATCATTGCTTAAGTCTCTGGTCTGCTGTCAACCTCCATGAAGCTAAGTAACCCCAAAATGTTTCTTGAAATGTTTCAAGATCTCAGGATTTTTTAGTGTGACTAAACCCTTATTGCAAGCTGTTGGAATGTAGCTGGTCAGCCGTAAAGCAGCTTTTCCATAGCAAAGGATATCTTGCCTTGATAAGGCTGTCTTGGTTACAGAAGTTCAGCAAAGCTTTCTTGTTTGCACATGCTGTTGCTCTTGCTTTGGAAGTGTTTGATGCCTTCAGATTTGCTGTACTGTACTGCATGTTTCTCACCCTCTCATACGTAAGTATGCCCCTCTGCCAACGCAAGTCCTCTTGCATCAGAACTTTGGTATGGTTTACTGCCTATTTAAAAATATGATTAGTAAAGCTAATATTTGTTTTGTATTCAGTTGCCAGCATGCAGAACTCTGGTCAGGGTATCTCAAGTACTTTGCTTAATGTCTGTTTCTTAATGGCTGGACATGGAGGAGGGAGGGGGTAATGTGCTAGAGCCATGGCATTTAGTTTAGAGGCAGCACTGAAGCTGAAGTCTAAAAAAACATTCTCTTTAGAACAGGTTTGGGGCGTTTTGTTTTTAAGCAGCAGATGCTGCCTGCAGGTACCGGAGCATCTCTAGCATAGGGACACTGATACTTGAGATGTGGAGGTGCTTTAATTAGAATGGCCCTCAGAGTCACTGTAATTAAAGCGCCAACCTCCCTGACCCCCAGAGCACATGTAAAAGTGCCCTTTGATTGACTTATTCTCAGCATTAGCAAAACAAGGTGGGTAACATGGCTAGTGCCAAGAAAGTAGGATCTTTAGATAGTAGTTATGGCATTCTCTTAATGGTCACAAAGTGTTAACTAGGAGAAAGTGGCAGTGGTAATGTTGCGTTTGTTTCCCAGAGCCCTACTGTGTCCTTCCACCATATGGAAACATCCCAGTATAGTAACACGGATTATCCCCGTAATATGTCACATGATATTCTTGACTTATGGCAGAATAGCAAATAAGTATTGTGTCCTAATGTTTTGTCTTTTCAGTGTGCTCCAGATAGACAGTTTACATATTAATTCATTATATTGTACTTGGATTTTCTTCTTGTTTCATTGGTGGCATCTCCATTGGTGGTCTCTCCTCTTGCCTTGGCTGTTGTGTTTCTGTTCTCCTTAGGTTATGCATGCTCCAGCTGCTTCTAACTGGAGCATGTTGTGTGGTTATAGTTCATAGACTGGGATATAAAAGTAGCATGGGTAAGGCATTGGCTTTTGTTTGGTATTTTAGATTTTGTTCCTTGTAAACTACAAGTGACATGACGATTCTGCAGATTCCTTCTGTTACCAAGTGCCTGCAAATGCAGGAAACTACATTCTCAGATGCAGGAGATCCTTTTTAGTTCTATGTTCTGTTGAACAGATTTATATAGATTAGAATACAGTAGTCTTCTACATGCAGGAAAACCAAAACCCCTGTTAAACCTCAAGGCTTTTATAACTAGCAGTTAGGAGGATAATGATGGAGTAAGTAAGGGAGAAAGAACTGTTTTTCTCCTTTTAGAGGTGGATGGATTTCATGGATAGATGGATGGACTGAGTCAGCCTAATAACTTGGATTTGACTACAGATACATAAGCACAAGTTAATTAAACCAGTCTATACTGGTTTAAAGATATTTGGCTTTATTTCTGCACGTGCATAGGCAATGTGAACAAACTAATGCATTTTAAATCCTTTTTAAGATGTGCACAAAAAATTGCAACATTTTAAAATGGTTTCGAATAGCACCTTGAAACTGGTCCACTTTGGTAGGCCAGGCCTAGACCAAAGTTGCCTGCTGTAATGAACAGTACAGGAGTTTAGGTATACAGCCTAGTAGGCCTGTGTCTAGTACCCCTGCACTAATTGCTAGAAATATTGCCTCTAGTTCACAACAAATGGAGTCACTTGCAGGTCTGCCTTGTCATGTATAGCAGCAAGCAAAAACATATCATTCTGACTTTCTATTTTTCATGATTCTTTTAAAGTAGCCTTTTTTCTAGAAGGATTTGCTCTAATCCAGGGGTGGGGCAGTTATTTCGGCTGGATGGCTGCTTAATGAGTTTTGAGTGCCTCAAACCCTGCCCCTTGACAGGTGACCTGCCCCTGGTCACCAACTTGGGCCCGGAAGTCCTGACTGTTGCCAGTAGAAGTCCCTCCTCTTATCCCCAGAAGTACTTTTAGAAGGGGATGGGGGGGGCAGTTCCTATCTTGGAACCAAGAAAAAAATCATATACTAAAAATAAAACATTACTATAACATATTTTAATTTTATTTCAACAAATATTTTTGTCCCGATTTATGTGTGTTTGCATAGTTTATATTTAGGGTTCCCAAGCTGCAAAGGGTTGGCTGCTGTTCTGCAGGAGGGCTGGATGCCGGACTGGAAGTGACAGCGAACTGGAAGTGACCAGCATACTGAAGACTGGCAGCTAACCCTTTTTTATACTTGCTATAAATTTATACTACCTGCCCACAGTATGCCGATCACAGCTGGTCTGCGGTTTGCCAGTCCACAGTCACTTCAGGTCTATGGCTGGCCAGTCCTCAACTTAAAAAGATTGGGAACCCCTGGTTTATATAGATGTGATTGCATAGTAGCTCAAATTAAATTCTTACTCTTGTATATTGTGGGGGAGGTGTGGTGGGGGGGGTGTATGGGGCCCCTGTACATGCCCTGCCCCCCTCCCCATGGCTCAGCCCCTGCTGCTGGTGACAGCAGCAGCAGCAGACAGTGGGCTGTTTGGGTGCTCTTGTCCTATGCAGGTGGATCCCCCCCTGGTAGCACATGATTCCAGGCTGAGTCCCATGAGCTGCATGTGGCAACAGGGAGAGTAGGGCCAGACTGACTCAGCTTCATTGCATGGGACTCCCTGTGGCTTGCTTGTAGCTCCTGGGATTCAGCCAGAGCTATGCATCGCTGGGGGAGGAGCCCAGCACAGTGGAACCAGCAGCCTGGCTCTGCTTCCTTCTACCATGTGCAGCTTCTGGAACTCAGCCGGGAAGCAGTAAGCAGGGCCCTCCGCCAGTCCCAGTGAAGTCCCGGGAGTTGCACTTGGTGGCAGGGAGCAGTAAAGGCTCCATTGTGTAGGGATTCACCCTGGTGGCACGGGAGTCCTGAGAGAGCAGGTGAGGAGCTGGGAGTCGTGTTCAATGGCACCTGGCTGACTTGGGCTCTGTGCTCCCCATTGCCCTGCCAGATGCAGGCCCTATGCTCCCACTGGCCCTGGCCCCAGGCTCCTGCCCAGCTCCAGCTTCCATGCTGCTGCTTCCCTATCTGCTGTGCAGAACACTGCAGCAGTGACAGGAGGAGGAGCTGCTGGAGGCCAGGGGGGTAGAGCAGCTCCCTGGGTGGTGGCAGCAGCTCCCCGCAAAGGGGTGTGCTGGCTGGGGCCAGGCTGGGGCTGGGAACCTCCTGTGAGCGACAGTGGGAGTGCAGTGTGCTGCCTTGGCAAGTGGGCAGGACTCAGTCTCATTCAGAGTGCAGCAAGGCAGCAGCAGGCAGGCTGGATACAGTTAATTGATGGGCACCTGCCTGTGAGCTAGATGAAATCACCTGTTGGGCTGGTTCCAGCCCATGGACTCTATTTTGCCTGCCCCTGCTCTAATCCGTACTTGTTTTCTCTGGTTCTCACATCTCCCTGTGCCCAAGGTGGGTCCAGATCCACCTTTTCCATAGCATCCCCACATTTCACTTCTGTGGAAACCTAGGCAGCTATTTCTGTCTCTTGGGTGGGGAGGGAGTGGTATATTGTGCCTAGTTTAGAGAGCAGGGGGTGAGGTGTGGGGCAGCACACAGTGTCTTTGTTGTGTAGCCAAGCCATGGTGTCTGACAGTAGCTGCGTGAGCTTGGACCCCCCTCACACCTGCTGCGGCAGTTTCCATGGCATGGGTTTCCTGAAGGCTGCAATTCTGGCACTCCCTCAAAATTCACTCCCAGGCTAAGTACAGATGGTCAGAAAGCCTGAGGCTGAATCAATTCAGTCTTTGCAGGTTAGTCTAAACTGCAGGGCTCTCTGGCATGTAGCCAGCACAGGGTGTGTGTTCACTTCCTCTTCTTGCTGCCCCCAAGGTCTCTGGGATTTGTGGTCCAGAATCTCAGCCACATGACTGCTGGGTTACTCCTCACTTCCTCTTCCTGCTTCCAGGTCCCTCTGGGATTTGTAGTCCACAATTGCAACCAGCACTAAGTTTTAAAGGGCAGAGAAGCTCTGTACTTGAGGAAAGAGCCAGTCCCTGCCTCCCTGCCCCACCTCCTGCCCCAACCCATCTCTGCTGGAGCAGACAGCACAGCACAGGGCTGCAAAGCATGCTGAGATGCTGGGGTCCTGTGATTTAACTTGACCAGGAAGGGGTCTGGGACAGAAGTTTCATGAACTGGTTTGACCCAAATCAGTTCAGTCTGATACTACATTCAACCAGGTTTATCTTAAACTAGTCTCAGCCACTTTGAAATTGGTTCATCTTCACTGAACTTCTGTTACAGGTTGAAACCAGTTTTTGATGACTTGACCTGGTTTACGTGCAACTTCCATCCCTAGCTCTAGGGTTGGGGCCACACTCCCCACCCATAGTAAAGATGTCACGAGTCCTGGGCAGTTGCATTTTTTTTTTTTTAATCCCTTATTTATACTGTCTGTTTGGCTCTTCACAGGCAGAGTTTGTTCAGCCAAACAGTGTTAGTTTCACAGCCAAACTGTAAATGCTTCTGAAAACTCAGACATACAAGAATAAGACACTACTTTGAGAAGTTGATTCCTTTTACTTGACTGACTTTTTTTCTAGCAGTCAAATGAAGCTCATGCTGCCATGAGGCTGTGTGTACAGAATTTGTCATAGGCGGAGATGGTGATTTAGAGTTTGAAATTTGCTTTCATGTAAGCAGCAAAGGGTTCAAATAACTCAATGTTGCTGCCTGGCCTAGGCAGCGGAAGGCCAGGGCTAGCAGGGCTTAGCCCCCCTAACTAATTTTGCAGTGGCTGGCAACAGCACCACTGCCGTGCCTCGCCATGTACTCCGCTGCCATTGTGTGTACAGCACCAGTGCGTGCTGACCCCCGCAACGGCCCAGAGGGAGGGAGGGGTACGGTCAGGTAGGCATGTCCTGCATGGCCTAGTCCCCCCTGCACCCCTCCCCTCCCCACCCCAGCCAAGTAATATTTTCTCCCACTGCTTATGCTGCTTGGGACACTTAGTTTTAAGCAGTGTTGGCTATATTTCTTACAGTTTCATAGTTTCTAGGGTCGGAAGGGACCTGAGCAGATCATCTAGTCCGACCCCCTGCCATGGCAGGAAAGAGTACTGGGGTCAAACGACCCCAGCAAGGTGTTCGTCTAACCTCCTCTTAAAGACCCCCACTTCTCTTGGAAGTTGGTTCCAGACCCTAGCCGCCCTGACCGTGAAGTAGCGCCTCCTGATATCTAACCTAAACCTACCCTCTGCCAGCTTGTGACCGTTATTCCTGGTCACTCCTGGTGGTGCTCGGGGGAACAGTGGCTTCCCCAATGCCTGCTGATCCCCCCTGACTAGTTTATAACAGGCCACAAGATCCCCCCTCAGCCTTCTCTTTTGGAGGCTGAACAGGTTCAGGTCCCGCAGCCTCTCCTCATAGGGCCTGCCCTGTTGTCCCCTGATCATACGAGTGGCCCTCCTCTGGACCCTCCTCCATGCTGTCGACATCCCTCTTGAAGTGTGGCACCCAGAACTGGACACAGTACTCCAACTACGGCCTGACCAGTGGCACATAGAGGGGGAGGATCACCTCTTTCTTGACTGCTCCCCAGAGTCGCATTTTCCTGTTGTTTTTATTGGACGTGTTGGAAACCAGTAGTGTGAAATAAGTGAAGTAGGATTCGATTAGGGAATTGATTGTAAAAATGTCACTTTGTTACTGCTTATCTGCTTAGGTTGACATGAGTGTTGTGTGAGGGGGGTTGCTTTTCTTTTGTTTTTTGCTTGTCAGCATTTCTATGCTGATATGTCTGTAAAAGAACAAATTGAATCCAGCACTGAACAAAAACAAAGCAGACAGAGAGCACAGGTTGGTCTTCAGACTACAGGCTAGGCTTGTAATGAGCAGAGAACAAATTAGGGTTTAATGTATAAAGTCAGCCAATTCACTATGGGGTGGGAGGAGTTTCTAAGTTCACAACTGCTACTGCTTTTCAGAAGGGTCTACGTAGATCCCGGGTTCTAGGAGCTGAACTAAGCGGTGCTTTGTGTGCTGATCTTTGAACCATGACCAATAAAACAGCCTAGAAGTCACTGGCCTTTGCTTTAGAGGTAATTCAGGGTAAAAACAAGCGACTGACAGGATATGACATCAAAACAGATGTGGCACAGCCTTCTTACACACTAAGTTTAAATAGCAATTGGACATGATTGTTCACAGTGTTAATTCAAATAATTCACACATGCTTATATGGGGCAGTGGGCTTGTCAGTCTGTAAGGTCTGGTTGTCTGTTTTTAACCTCAGTGGGACAGGTGGGTGTTCCTAACTCGTGGCCTTGGGAGAGCTGTCATCCTCCTGGATTGCTAATAATTGTTGTGTGATCCAGGATTGCCAAGAAATCTCCATTTTAAATAAACACTTCTGGATAGAGGCGTCTTCTGGGATCTTTATTTTTTTCTTTCTTTGCCTTGGTGCACCGTCCTTCTACAGAGACCTGCCTTTTACTCTTTGTTGTCAGTCACAGATCTTAAGGCCGGAAAGGACAAAATTTGATGTAATCTGATCTACTGCAGTAGCACAGGCCAGAACTTCAGCCACCAATTCCTGCATCAATTTCCAAATTTCTTGAATGAGGAAGTACAGCAAATTTAGGACAGCTCATGTCAATATAAGACTGAGTGATGGAGGATGCCTTGGATTTTGGTGAGATTCTAGTTAATTTCCCTAACAGTTTAAAAAAAAATGCATTTTATTTCTGATTTGACTTTGTACTTTATAGAGTAAGTGAATTTCGAGATTATATAGCACAAGCTTTCATGAGCTGTAGCTCAGTTCATCAATGTTCCAGCTCATGCAGGCTTGTGCTATTTATATGTCTCTAATTTAGTTAGTCTATAACGTGCAAATCTACCCTGCCTTCTGCTTGATTTTCAACTAAACACAGCTAGCTACATCTTTCAGTTTGACTTTGTCAGGCTTTAACTCCTGGCTACAAAATCTTATTGCCTTTTCTGCTGGCAAGAGAAGCTTTTACTGCCCTTCCCTGCAAGTCTGCTTGCTGCTTTGCTAACCTTAGCCTCTGACCACATAGTGGCAAACCAGTCTACTCTTCTGTCCCAGATATAGTGGTGCTGGCCCTTCCCAAAAGCACTTTCCCAGCAGTGTCAGGGTGTGAAGCTGGCAAGAACTTGGATGCTGAGCCTGAGCTTAGTTTATCTCTTGCCTAGCAATATAAAGCATACCATGGCTTATAGCGATCTGCCTATCCCAGCAGTCTAGATATAGTCTCTCAGGGAGTGACATACTTCCTGCCAAGAGACTTCACTTGTATCATCTAAATGCCACCCTGGGTCCATGTCTATCCCACATGTTCCATCTATCTCCGTGTGGGAGCCTTTTTTTACTGAAGAGCCCAGTTTGTCTGATGGACTATGGCAGCTGTGGAATTTCAAGGGTGGAATTTGTGCAAGAGTGTTGTCTTGGTTGTGTGCACTTGGCTGACTGCTTGGTTCCACCATGCTTTGCGTGTTTGTTGCTTCAGTATTCACAGGCAGAGCAGCTGGCAGAACTCACGCTGGGGAATCCTGTTATGGAGACCCACAGGAGGCGTCTTCAAAGAAGCAAAGACTTCTTTTTTGAAATATTACTCTGGTTCATTTTGGAGGAGCCTGCATTCATTTTCCTGGTAGGAGGCTAGTTGTTTAATGTTTCTATTCGGCATGTATGTTGGTAATTAGGAACTCAGGTAAGTTCAGCCTTCAGTATAAGTCGTTCCAACTCCATGTAATTTATCTCATTCTTCTTCGGAGCAGAGAATTCAAGGACTATTTCCTGGGGTTGCTACTCCCTAGATTCAGTGACAACTGTCTGCTGGCAGCAGTCAATTACTGTAATCCACGCATCTGAATTCTGTACCTGAGCAAATAGATTGACCTCACGGCTTGAACTGGACTGAGGGGGTTTTTTGTCTCGTTTTTGCAGGAATGACTGCATCTGACAGTGAGGGAAAGGTGTCTGTTTTGGACAGCTCCAACCTACTGTTACAATGCTTTCCCCTCCTTTACTCTTGGGATTCTTCTAAAATTGGTGGATAAAAAGGAGAACTTCCTTTACTTGAACACACAAGAAGTTCAGTTCTGCCTTGTCTTTTAAAACCACCTGGGAATAAACGCTGTATTTGCCCAAATCCAGGACCACTTTGAATTTAAGATTCCCCTTAAATAATTATATTTTACATATAAAAAAACTACATTTTTTTTCATTACTGTCCACACACAGAATCTAATTCTTGGAGTGCCATCTTAAATTAGTCCCTCCCACCACTGCGCTAAGGCAAGCAGCAGCAGGGGGCAGGCAGCTGGAGAGATGGGTACCCCACATTACTTGTGCTCCCTGCAGCTTGCCCCCAGGTGGTGTGACACCCTTGCCAGCTCTGGCCCTGCTGCCTGCTCCTCACAGCCTCTGCCCCTTGCTGCAGTTTCTGCCTCCTGCCTGCCTTGCGCCCACACCTGCTCCCTGCAGCCTTGCCTCTGCCTACTGCCTACAGTCTCTGTCTCTTCCTGCAGCTTCTGCTTCCACCTGCTTCCCACAGCCTTGTCAGAGCTGCAGCAGGCACCATGCCACCCCTCCACCTTGTACCTGAATCCAAGATTAAGGTCTTTTGTTGAAAGGGGGGGTGGAACCTTGTCTTGGATTGGAGTAAATATGGTAATTACCTTCATCAGTACACCGTGTGGGAACAGCACTTGTGATCATCAATTTTATCTCTGAATGACAGGGTCCAGTCTGAGCATAAAACTTACAGACTGCCAATGTGAGTCTATTTCTATCTGGTCTTGCCCTATCCCAGTTCTGTCTGCATAGCCTTCCTTTCTCATGTTTCACTGACTTTAAAATATCCCCTTGTAGGACCTAGCAGGTAAAGAGTAATATTCTTCAAGCCCATCTCAATATGTATCCTGCTGCAGGTATATATGTGCTTAGTGCACAAAACTGTTTTGTGTTTTTTGTTTTGTTTTGTTTTTTTACTTGATGGACAGTGTCCATCAATATCATACATATATCCTGCATTTCCTTGTGCTCCTAGATAAGTAGAAGGCAGGGTAGATTTTCTCCTTATAAACTAACCAGAGTAGCTATATATAGCACAAGTTTTTATGAGTTGAGGCTCCCTTCATCAGATGCTGTGAAAGGACTTGCAGAAAACAGACGGTAAGAAAGAGAGGGAAATAGAATACAAGTGCACGGGGGTGGGGGGAAGGGAGAATCAAAAGGGTTGAGAGACCACTGGCTTAGATCATGTTCTGTTCCTGTTCTCCCACTAGAATTCCTTATGTTTTAAGGCACAGATTCTCTCAACCATCGTAAGTAGAGAACTCTAAAAAAAAATCTGGCACAGGTATAATAGGTAGCAGTAGCTAAAAGGTGATGTTAGAGAAATTTTGACTAGAAATAAGATGCAGTTTTTTAAAGTTGAGAGTAATTAACTATTTGAGCAACTTAAGGGTTGTGTTATGATTCTGTTTTAGAGAAAGATACTCCACTAATTAATAAATGAAACATCAGCCTGTGATGCAGGAGGTCAGACTAGATCAGAGGGATCTCTAGTTTTTAATCTGTTGTGATGGGAACTCTGGATTTGAGGCAGCAGCACATCTGCCAGAGAGTGGTACCAGGAAAGGAGTGATGTTTGGATATACTGGGATGCCAGCCTGAATCACTTTCTCATGCAAGATTCATGGTTTCTGTCTCTAGAGGGTTATGGAATAAAGAGAGATCTCACACAATTTACTGATTTGTTTGATGCGCCTGGCTGGGGGAGTATTTGGTTGATTGCACGATTTCATAGTGATTGCACGCTTAATTCATACAACACAATTTTATTTTAAAATTCCTTGCTACACATATAACACTGCTTAGCTTTAAGAAATCCTTCCCAAACAATGCTATAAGAATTAGTATTACAGAAACAACTACAATTACAAGTAAAGGTTATTTCTCATGGTATACTTACAATCCTAGAATTCCAAGAAACAAAATCCCCAGATATACTTTCATTCTTTAGTTATGGTTTTAGGGTTGGTCTCAGCAGTGATAGGAACAGGTCCCCTTCCTTTGGTCCCACTTGGGCGTTCTTGTTCATGGAGAGGGTGGTTCAGGTGATCAGTCTGATCCGGTCTACACTTGCGATTCTTCCTTCGGTGTTCTGCAAGTGAGGTTACCTCCAAATTGGGACTGTAGGTTACAGGTTATATACTGGGTGGGTTACCATCTTGGGACCCTCCTACCCAAACCTGTCACCACTCCCAAATTGGGCTGGGATCTTACTTAACAGATTTTTGCTGGGTGGTCAGTTTGTATTCTTGCTTTTTGGAGATTTCCCACAACACTGCGGTGATCTCTCTCCCCAACCCGCTTTCAACAGCCCCTACATTTTGATCTCTCAGAATGTTTGTTTAAGGATCATTTTTAGGTTAACTTTGTTAAAGGCCTCTAGAGATAAAATTCAGATCCAAGACATTCAGCACATAGGCAAAAACAAGCAATGAGCCTAGATAAGAAGATGAACCTTGCCTTTTTTCTAAACTGGCTAATGGGCAGTTATTACAAGCACTCAAACTATTACATTCAGTATGACGGTTTCAAGATTATATGGTTCTATACACTCTTATCAGGTTAGCCTGCATAGCATTCCTACTAATTTTCTGTAGAAGTGTCAGAATAATCCTAATAGGTTACACATCAGTGATCTACCATAGTTACCTACTGTATAAGTCTTTGTTTTTGGAAGCTCTCGTGTTCTGAGCAAGGTGTCTTTCAACATGGGATGGCCACACTAATTACACCTTCCAGTGAGTCAGAAACATTCTAGCAGACGGAGCAGAATTGTGGTGACAAATTGCATGTGGCAGTTGTAGAGGTTATTCTAGTCAAAGTAACCCATTCCTCCCCAGCTATAGTTGTCACCAAGGACAATGCCAGGTGTTGGAACATCTGTTTCATGGGAAACCTATACCCTGGATCCCTGTCGGATACCTCTTTACTTCCATGATCTCAAACTTCTGTGGGTTCCCAGGATAATACCTAAAATCAGATGAACAAACCTTTGGCTATCATGATAGTTCCTTGCTAGCTGTTTTGGCTATTGGACCTACTATGGATTTCCCTCTAACCTCCCATACACATGCCATCTGCCTAAACATTTCAGAACCACTGTCAAATTCTGCATCCAAGCCTGCATTCTGACAGTCTGGATAGTGGCTGCCTAGTTCAGTGGTACTGACTGATTGCTCCCTGTAGATTCAGGAAATTCTTAGAGCAGGAAACTTTACACCAGGGAAATACATTTTGTAAATGGAAGTGTCTCCATTTTGAGCAGGTCAGGATACTGTTGACATGGTGCAGATCCCACTGCCGAAGAATTTAAACTATAATCTGCTCCTAAAATGGGTGTGGTTAGCATTTTACTTCTTAAAGTTCACCTTGCTGCAGAACTAACATGTCATGCTCCAGGACAGTCATACTTGGTCTTTTTATTCAATGGTAATAACATTTCTCAAAGACTTTATTACTTATTGCTGTAGACAGTAGGACATGGACTAATAGCTTAAAGTTTCAGTGAATTAGCTGTGGTGGGGTGGGCACAGGATGAAGCCATGGCTTGTCTGCGGGAGGGCAGCTCGCACTGCTATGCGCTGCTCATACAGTGGTTCCTGCCGCTTGTCTGGGAGGGCATGGGGGAGAGGGGTGCCCCTGGATATGCATGGGATGAGGTAGGGTGGGCTCTTCGGTGGGGGCTGCGCTTTGGGTGGGAGGCAGTGGCGCTGAGAGAGGGCTACAGAGGGTGGGGCTGCAGCCACCTACAATTCGCTGCAGCGCCCTCACCCCCCCTCCCAGCGCTGCTGCTGCCTGCCCTGAGCACAGCCCAGCCCAGCCCAGCCCCCACTGCTGGGAAGAACTTGGCGCAGCCCCGACCCTGGTCCATACAGATCCAGGGGCACACGCCCCCTTCCCTCCCCATACCCTCCTGGATGAACGGCAGGATGAGCAGCTCATGGAGGAGCAGCACGCACTGGTGGGAGTCCCTGCACCCCCCAGACGAGCCGCAGTTCCATCCTGCCCCATCCCAGCTGGGCAGCTCTTGCCCCAGCCCCACTCCTCTCTCACTGCAAGAGCCTTGATCTGCCTCCCTCCCATGCCCCTCCCCGCCTCTTTCACCCCACCAGACTTGCGTGCTTCAGGCTGCCAGGCTGGTATTGGAGTTTGGATTGGTATTGGCTGATATGCCTCCTTAAAAACCGGCTACTGGTATCGGCCCCAAAAATCTCTTGTAGGGGTGCACCAATAGAAACGTTTCTTTAGAGGGGACCTGGTAGCAGCTTACTGCTACACTAAGGGAGTACATCAAAGGCTCAGTGAGCAACTGTTCACCAGGGCACCCGAGGGGAAAACCAGGAGTAATGGCCACAAACTCCTAGAAAATCGATTCACGCTCAACATCAGAAAAAACTTCTCCGCATTCAGGGTGTCCAGACTGTGGAATAAGCTCCCTCCAGAGGTGCTACAATCACCTACCCAGGAAATCATCAAGAGGAGACTAGACCAGGGGTGTCCAAACTTTTTGAATGTGGGGCCGGATCCTGAACTTCACCCAGTGGGCCAGCGAGCCATAGTCGAAGACCTCACAGGAAGCAGCATCACATCACCCCCCCCCCCCCCCCGGAAGTACAGTGTTTACTTTCGTTTCCTGTTGCAGCACCTCAGGCCTCAGAAAATGGCTTGGAGGGCCTCATGGCAGCCCGTGGGCTGTAGGTTGGACAAGCCTGGACTACACAGTCACCTTGCTGGGGTCACCTGACTGCACCTGTCTTTCCTGCTTGGTGCAGGGGGCTGGATTCAATGATTTTCCAAGGTCCCTTCCAGCCTTATGATCTATGAATCAGTCTATTTACCGGTAGAACAGTGAGGGCGTGGAATAGACTGCCTAGGGAAGTTGCCAATTCTTTATCACTGGAGGCATTTAAGGTCAGATGGTCACTGGCCAGGGATGATCTACTCATAGCTGTGTATATGTTCTACTATGGGTATTTCCCATGTTTCTTGACTTTCCTTGTTGCCTCATGGGACTGGGAGGGAATCCCACCTTCCCTCTTCCTTGCCCCCTACTTTCTGATACACTGGTCAGGGCTGTTTTAAGCCTTCTCAGAGGCACTGGGTGTTGGCTGCAGTCAAGGCTGGGGATTTTGACTGGGATATGCCAGTGCTGCTGCTGGGGCTTTGATGGAAATTCCTGGCTGGAAAGTCTTGCCCTCCGCTCAGGGCAAACTGATTGCCACATTTGGGGTCAGGAAGGAATTTTACCCCATGATTAGATTGGTATGGACTGGGGGGGTGTTTGTCTTCCTCTGTAGCAGGAGGCATGGCCCTCTTCCTGAGATCTTCCAAGCGTTTATTAACAGCCTTTTACAGAAGCGGGATATTGGCTGCTGCAGTCCTTCTGCTTTACCAGGGGGCAGCCCAGGCTGTAGTGCATGTGGCTAGCTGCAGTGTATGTGGCTTGTCCTGTTGCCGTCATGTGTGCAGCAGGGCTGGGGTGGCACAGAGGCCAGACTCGCTTTCTGGCATCCCTGCTGACGGCAGCTCCTTCTGGCTGCTGCTGGACCCAGCCCAGCTGCCCCGCACCCACCTCCAGGGGCGGGACCCACGTGGACGGGGCATAGCCAGGTGGATGGAATGGGGCCATGGGTGGGTGGGGAATGGTGTTCAGGAGTAGGACAGGTGAGCGAGGCTGGGATCATGGGGGTATGGCAGTGTGGCTCCAGGGCAGAGCCATGATCTGCTACCTACATGACCCTGCAATGGGTTCCTGACTTTAGAATTGGAATGTAATGTTCCATTCCACAGGATTAGCTAAATCTTCTTGCATAATAATATGGTCCTTTTGCACATTGGCATTATACCCCGGCTTTAGTGTTGTGTGCCGATTTCATGAGGACACTCCTAGTTCCCTAACAAATGTTGCTGATGCATGTTAAACAGGATATGTCCCAAGAATGCTCATTGGGGAATGTTGACTAGAGAGAGCTGTTGCTAGTAAAAGTCACCTTTAAACATAAACCACTGTAGTCTCTCTTAGGCAAACTACTTATTCAGTTTATGATTGTAGCGTTGATTCCCATTCTCTTCACGTTAGCCAATATTCTGCGAGGCTCTGTATGAAAAGCTTTGCTTAAATCTAGGTAAACTAAGCTGTTAGCATTGCTGTTATCAAAGACATCTATTATTTTGCCCAATAATTGTGGTTATTTCCATATTGTCCATACTTTCCGGCTTGCTTCCATAGCTTCTGAATTTTTGTTCCTTCAGTATCTGTTCTAAGACATTACAAACTATCAAAGTCCAGTTAATACAGGGGCGGGCAAAATACAGCCCGCCAGGCCATTCTATCTAGCCTGCAGAGTCCCTAAATATTTAGTAAATTAATGTTTATTTGCCCTGGCTCCCTGGCAAAGTTGGGGGGGCCAGGGGCAGTAGGACCCAGAGGGAGCCCTCAGCAGGCTTGCAGGCTGGAGCAGCCCAGCCCCGCCCACCCCCAGCCAGTTCTTTGCTTTCTTGCCCCCACCCTGCTCTAGCACCACTTGGTTGTGGCTCTGAGCTGCATCCCTGGACTGTGGAGCATGGGACCATGCTGATAGGGGTGTGTATATGTGTGTGCTCACATGTCGGCAGGAACAGGGGCAGAGTATGTGTGTGTCTGTGGGCATAGGATGAGTCCCAC
>NW_017728938.1:4945223-4947991 GCF_001723895.1 Crocodylus porosus | reverse complement strand
ACATACCCACACACTTACAGTCCTCATAAACCTATACCCACCCCCCACAATATACAAGAATCAGGCTTCATTTTAAGCTATTGTGTAGTCACCTCTGTGTACACTACACAAACGCATATAAATCAGGAAAAAATATTTTTTAAATCAAATTAATAAATGTTGTAGATAATTGCTTTTTAAAATATCATTTGGTATTTTTCTGGTTCTGAGATGGCACAACCCCTTGCTGAAAGGAGTACTTCCAGGGGCAAGGGGAGGGACTTCTGGTGGCAAAGGTCAGGGGTAGGAGGTGGGACTTCTGGTCACAAGATGGCAACCAGAGGGTGGGGCACCTGTCAAGGGGGGGGGCTACCCATGTGGCCCTTGACAGCTTGCCAAAACTTGGTAAGCAGCCCTCTGCCTGAAATAATCGAGGGTCCCTGAGCTAATAGGTCTTTATTTGTATGAGTCACTCCTCCTGTTTTAAAAACAGTTCATTCTGAAAATGTTGGTAGTGTTGCTTTTTAAGCTACTATGAGTGGTGTAGCTTTCTCTTATCTTCACTCTGATACTGCTGGATGCTACTTTTTCCAATCCTGAAAGAACCATGTCCTGGCTTACGTGGCTTGCACAACACTTAGCAGGTCTGCAATACATAGGGATGGTTGGGAGTAAATGTAGCTCTGTTTTACAATGATAGCTATACTAAATCAGCTACCTCCCCAGACTCAGGATAGGAGAACCCAGTCCCCTTCACAAGCGAACTGTGAGAAGTATCTTTTTGCTCGTAGAACATAAGTCAATAAGCCACAGCTGTTATAATCGCCATATTCTAGTGCAGGGGTAGGCAATTAATTTGGCTGAAGGGCCACTTTTTAGCAAGTTTGGTTGAGCTGTCAAGGGCTGTGCACATACAACCTTTCAGAAGATATCATTTTAACAAGTTACAGATAAAAAATCATATACTAAAAATCAAACATCTGTAACATTTTAATTTTATTTCAAAATTTTTTTGTCTTGCTTTGTTTTTTCTAGTAGCATATATAGAGGCAATTGAATAATAGTTCAAAATAAAGTCTTACTCTTGTATATTGTGTGGGATGGGTGTGAGGGGTATAGTGTGTGCTTGTGGGGGTAGGGGGCTACCTGCTAGGTCCTGGGAGCTGGGGTGGGGGGTGGTGAGGGCAGATGCAGGATATGTGCAGCAGAGCTTGCCTGGGCACTGAAAGTGCAGGTGCCATCCACACCCCATACTTCAAGAAGGATTTGATAGACTTGGGAGGGTGCAGAGGAGAGCTACTCATGGTCAGGGGCTTACATGACCAGCTCTGAGGAGAGACTGAGGGACCTGAACCTCTTCAGCCTCCTCAAGAGAAGGCTGAGAGATGATCTTGTGGCCGCCTACAAATTCATTAGGGGGATGCAGCAAGGGATCAGAGATGCTCTGTTCATCAGGGCGCCTCTTGTGGTAACAAAGAACAATGGTCACAAACTGACAGAGAGCAGATTAAGGCTAGATGTCAGGAAAAACTTCTTCATGCTACGGGTGGCCAGAATTTGGAATGGGTTTCCAAGGGAGTTTGTCCTCTCCCCTACCTTGGAGGTCTTTAAGAGAAGGCTGGATAGGCATCTGGCTGGGGTCATGTGACCCCAGCACTCTTTCCTGCCTAGCCAGGGGGTTGGACTCTGTCTGTTTAAGGTCCCTTCTGACCCTAGCATCTATTAATCTGTGAAGTCCTGGTGAAGTGTAGAAACTACTGTACAGGATGGGCGTTTCGCTAGTGCGCAGCTGCCTAGGTATGTGATAAAAGGGCTGACCAGTGTCTCGTATGGGCCTTTTGCAGCTGAAATGGAGTTGGAATTGATTGGCTGTGGGGTAGAGTAGTCCTTTTCCCTCTGGTGAAGAACTCTACAATGGAGATATCTGCTGTGCACAATATCTAACTTCCATTGTAAACAGGCAGCAGGCACCTCCTGAAGACATTCCTTCCCTAGGGTATATGCCAGCCTGCTAATACATGTGAAAACTGCACATTGCTTTGCATTCCCTAGAATTTTCCTTGTCTTAGTTACCATATATTTAGTTAAAGGTAATATCATTATTGCCTGGAGGGGGAAAAATACAGTCTGAGATCCCTAGGTAAGAGGAGGAAGAAAATGTAAACTCTAGCTAGAGATGAGATGTTCAGGAAGGGTGGCAGAGGGCATTTGACTGCCAACATTCAGGGCTCTAAAAGAAACCCTTGATTCCCTTGCTCAGTGACTAATTGTCCAGAGTGAGATAGGAACTGAATTGGGTCAAACATAGCTGTTGTTAGTGGAGTTTGGCAATGGCTTACCTGACTGGTAGGCTGAGTTCAGATTTGTGCTTTAAAAATTACCACTGTGAGGGTTACCATATTTCCAGTTCCAAAAAAGAGGACACCTGTCATGTGCACGCATGCATGCGGCGGGGGGAGGGCAGTGATATGCCAGTGTCCTGCACTTGCCCATTCTGTTGCCCCTCACTCCCAAGCCACAGTACTGTCCCACACTGCCAGTGCCCCACATTCCTGACCCACAGCCCCCCGTTGCCTCCAACTCTGTAGTGTCTCCCAGCTGCCCCGCCACTGAGCAAGCCAGCCGGGCCATGCAGCTCCCTGCTGCCCTGAAGGGTGCGTGTCCCCCTTCCCCGCTGGAGGGGCAGGCATGTACCCCCTGCCCTGCTGCAGCATCAGTGCCTGAACAGCTTTCCCCAGCACCAGCGGGCAACCAACCCCCCCCCCCACACACACTCGCTGCACACGTGC
>NW_017728938.1:4905775-4945123 GCF_001723895.1 Crocodylus porosus | reverse complement strand
GACTTACCTATATCCAGCTGCCAGGGCTACTTCCACCGCCTATGCCAGCTATGTGTGTGCATGCACTACTTCCATTAGCCCTCCCGCACTCCCCCCAATGTCAAGCACTGCTTACTAGAGCAAGCCTGGAAGAACTTAGAAGTTGAACAGACTAAAATCCCAGATATATAATCATATTTTTTAAAAACTGCCCAGATGGAGATCATAGGATCTAAAAAGAAGACATGTCTGGGAAAACCTGGCTATATGGTAACCCCATTGGTTAATTCTTCAACATGGTTGTGGTTTAAAAAAAGTCAGCATTGTCCAAGGAATCATGTTAGGTGCAAGCAGCAAAACTCAAAGCCTTTCCATTAGAAGAATTTTGGACACTGTCCAATACTATGTGGGGGTTGTACTGAGGGTACTGCAGTGAGGTTAAATTAGCAGTAAATAGTGGGGTTCTGGTCCCAATGTGGACAAGGCTTAGAGCTGTCTGACCATTCCAGTCTGTATATTTGCTCGGTGGTCTCCTGGCGGTTCAGCTTTCTACCTTGTAGTGTTATTGCAAAGCACAGGGTCCATTGCATCTGTGACACACATGAGGCTAGAAGCAGAAGAATTGCTTGCCCCTTGCTGCTGCAGGGTCTGTGCATGGAGTAGTTCCTGGGTCAGTTAGAAGAGCTTGATGCATGTTGAGAGTGCACATTTGGGATGACTGAAGATAAATACGGTTTGTATTCAGAGACCTAGGAGCTGCAAAGACCTGCTGTGCCACCCTGTGTTAGAGGCTAAGGGCTTCCTTGCTGCACTGCAGGCGGATAAAGTCGGTATACCTGATTCAGCTTGCCAATCCCGTTGCCTGCAGAGCAGCATATACTGCTTTCTTCTCTGCATTTTACTAATGAGCTCACTTCTCATTCCTGTTCTTGGGCAAGCAGGAATAGCCAGAGGGACCAGAATACTTTAGGAGTTGCTTTGATATCTCTGCTGCTTCAGCCCCTCACTGCACATGACAATAGAAGCTGTGAGCCAAGACTGGAGGGCTGAAATGGGAGGTGGGGAGGGGGCAACACAGGCAGAGTGAGAGTTAAAAGGTAGTGAAAAAGAAGTTAGAGGGAGAAAGGGGACTGTGAAAGAGGGGATGGGCAGGACTAGCCTTATGGGTGGGTGACCACGCAGGGCACCATGGTCAAGGGTGCAACGTGCATGCACATACATGCATGTATGAACTACCTGCACTTGCAGCAGTGTTCTTTTCTCTCTTCCTCCCCCCTGCACCCAGGCAGGAAGAGCAGTGCTCAGCCCACCCCTAATCTCCAGCTGCTGCTCAGAAGGAGCTGGGTAGGGTGCTGCCTGCCTGCCTGGTGCACTGTGTTGCTTCATCTCCCTACTAGACTGTGCCCTGCCCACCTGCCTCTGCCTCTTCCTGCAGCACCACTGACTTAGGCAAGACCTTCTGAGACATGGGGCTCATAAGCCTGGGAAACAGAAGCATCCATCTTGCTCCAGGCTGTCAAGGTGGCAGATTCCTGCTATCAGTGATTCTTCTGGCCTTATGGCATGTGTGTGTTGCACCCCGTGACCACAGTTGCCTACCCATAAGGCCCATAAAGTACTCTTTGTATAATTAACACTGGAATTCATTAATGTTCCAGCCTGACTGCAACTTTCCTTGAAAGGTCACCCAGTTCCACCGTAGCGTCTGTCACTGCACCTCCCCCTCCTGCTCACATGTTGTCTGTCACTTTCCTCAGTGGTATTCCGCGCTGAATTGTGTGGTGCTCTGGCTCCCGCAGCAGCATGTGGTTTGGGGCGAGGGGCAGTTTCAGAAGTAGGGGGCAGCTCCTGTTTTTTTTAGTGTGTGCGTGCACAGCAGTAGAAAAGCATGTGCTACTAAAAGGTTGCTGCTCTCTTTATTGATAGGTACCACAGTCTCTTGTACCTATTCTGGAAAGCTGATGAAGGGACAGTAAAGTCATTAAGCAGGTGGTTTTCCAGCTAAGAAGAAGAGGCTTCCATATACTGGCCAGCTGGTTAGCCTAAATACCACTCAGGCCTCTTGCAAAGACAATTCATGTGTTGACTTGGCTTCCTTTTCTTTCTTCAGGTTCCTGAGACTCCCAGGATGAAGTTACTGTGAAGGGCTTGAGGATCCCACACAGCCTCCACGTGACTTGCAGGGCCCCCTGTTGCTTCCTTTCTGAGTGGAATTCAATAATTGAAGTCTTCAGTAAGGATGACTGTTGGATTTTTACTGCTGCCCCCTCTGCTGGGGAGGACTTTGCTTACAGCATTACTGATGTCTGCCTATATTCAGTGCCATTGGCCCAGTGAGCCCTCAGAAGTACAGGACTGGGAAAACCAGTTAGAGGCCTCTATGCATTCTGTGCTGTCGGATCTCCGAGAGACTATCCCAGCAGTGGTGGGGATTCCAGACAGCTCTGCTGTGGTAGGCCGCTTCTTCAGAGCCACCATCCCAACAGATTTAATTGCTTCCAATGGAGAAATGGTTCAGGTGAGAGATGCATCAACCCCTCAGCCTTGACTTTCAATCCTCCAGCTTGATGTCATGCCCTTTACAAGAATCCTGATTGTATCCAGACCTTTATGTCTTACTGTTGGGAGTTGCAGGAATTGCCATGTGTCACGTGAGGTGGTGTTGGGTTGGGGGACATGTTGGGTAAGGAATTGGAATTAGGTGTTATTTCTCACATGATTGCTGCATTAATGATTGCAGGTCCGTATCCCTCAACCTTCCTGATCTAGACCAGTGGTCTCCAAAGTGAGGTGTGCGCACCCCAGGGAGTGCGCAAGACGATCCATTGGGGTGCAGGAAGAAAATATTTGAACTTGTATTTATATTTATTTTTTTATCTAAAAAAATAAGAAAGAAATTAAGCTTTACTAGTATTTAATATACGGATTGACACTGGTGCCCTCACTCGGTCCTTATGTCAGACAGTCACGTGTCATGTGTTTATGATTTATAAATAAATATACATATATTGGGAGTGCGTGCTCAAAAACTTTTTACTGATAGGAGTGTGCGATCAGAAAAGTTTGGAGACTACTGATCTAGACAACCACAGTTTTCTGGGGCTGATGCTGTAACAATGTGACTTTTTTGCTTCACTGTGGTAACAAAGTATTAGACCAGGCTGTCAGGGCAGACTGTTGTTCTATGACGAGGTTCTTGACTATTTGCAGACACTCTTCTCTCTGGGTTCTGCTGAGAACAATGGAGGGGGGGTGGTTCTTCTTGGTTCAGAAACAGTGATCAAATCTCAGCCTATTCTCAAGTGTTTGCAAGTATTTTACGCTCCAGACTTTCAGGCATATCAACTGTAGGAGATGGAAGCAAGAAAGTGACACAGATTAAAGGAGGGATGGACACTAGCAAATATAAATATATATATATCCAGCTAGCAGGAACTTCTAGTAACGAGCAGTGTCATTCTCTAATTGGGTTCATCAGCCACAAATGGATTCATCACGCATCTGACTTAGATCTCTTATGTGCCGACAGTTGCATACTACTAGCAGTATTTAGTACAGCTCCTGGAAGGGTGCAGGGTTCGTAGCTCTCAGCCCCATATTTGCTGGGATTCTTTGAGTTAAGAAACTGACGTCTAGCCCCAATTTAAATATGAGAATTACACATTTGATATTTTTCTAGTGATCAAATGGAAGCTAGGGTGAAGGGAGACAAATCTCATCTGCTTTTTTTTGTGGGCGGGCTTGTTCTCATGCCATACAGTATGGGTCCTAGCACTGAGGAAGCTGGACTATGAAAGCAAGACCTGAAAAAGACCTATTTGTAGTAATGAATACTGGAAGGGGTAGTGACTGGGTGTATTTGGCACCTATGGAATATTAGGTGAAGAAAACATGGAGTGAGTTCCTTACTTAAAGGAAGTAAAAGAGGCTAGACTGATTTTTTAAACTGAAGACAACAGGATTTGATCTATGGGAGGGTTACTGACTTGCCCAGATGGAAGCTACCTTCTGCATTCGCTTATGGGTAGAGCTGTGCTGTCCGTTTTCCCTATACAACTATTATGTGAAAATTACAGGTCTGGTTGTCAGGTGTTAAGCACTCAAACCCAGTTGAAGTATATTTTGGGAGCTGTGGGAGCTTAGCAACTCTGAAAATCAGTGTGTGGCCCAGACAGCTGGCTGGACATCATCTGCTTTATTAAATTAAATGTGCAGGCAGATCATCAGCTTTTTGGCTTTGACCGGCAAAAGCTTGCATATCTGGAGGCAAAATGACATGGCTTTCTAGTGGAGTCCGTGGTGTAAACTGTGCCCTAAGAAGCCCTAGCCTTGCTCCTTGTATACCATACAGCCTGGCTAACTGAAGTGCTGCCCCTTTTAGATGGGAAGGTGAAGGGAGTGGGCAGGATGACTGCTTACAGACATGAACACCATCTTCCTTCCAGCCCCCCCCCCCAAAAAAAAAAAAACCCACAAAAACCAAAAAAACAGAGCTTTATGTTCGGCTCAGTGTGCCCTGAACCAAGCACAGTGCATGCCCAGAAGACTGAATCAGCTTTAGATAAAAGTGCCAAAAGCCCTGCTGAAGTTCCCAGTCTATGCAGAAGCTGCAGAGCTGGGTCACACTACCGGACTTCCTCTTCCAATAAAGCGCTGGGGTTTTTTGTTTGTTTTGTTATGTTTTGTTTTGTTTTGTTTCATGTCTGTCCGCACCCGATGTTCTTGGAGGAGTAACATAGGATTGGAGACTGCATGTGGAAAAGAGCATGTAAGATTTTGGGGAGAAGTGGGCATACATATGTGGTAATAAGGGTATTTGGGGACACCCTGAAGCAAGGGCAGAGGTGTGGGGGGGAAAGAAGGAGGGGTTCCCTGCCACCACATTCCCAACCCAGGGGCAGCCCCGCAGGCCAGATTCCAAGGTTCTGTGGGCTGCATTTGGCCTGCAGGCCAGAGGTTGAGCACCCCTATGTTTAAAGGAAGATGGGGGGAGGTTGGTTATTAGTTCTGTGGTGCAGAAAAGCCTGCATGGCTTTCGGGTTTGTCTGAGGGCTTATCTAAACACAAGTTCTACCTATTAAACAACTTGAGTCAGTTTTAAATGAGTTTTAGGCCTTTGTTTCTGGACTGCAGCAGGTTAACTTAAATCAGTTTAACACTGGATTCTATTTTTAATACAAATGTGGCTGTGCTTTACTGAGTGTGAGGACATTCTTCAAAGGATCCACAGAATGGTTTCCTTTCTGAAGAGGAATGTATTTAGGCTAGGGGTGTCAAAGATACTGCCCATGGAGCTTCCCATCATCTGGTCCCTAGTGCTTGCCCAGAGTCTGAAGTTGACCCACAAGCAGCATGTAGCACATGCTGGGCCAGCTCTATGGACTGGACTCAGGGCCTGCACCACATGTGTCACCTGCTTTGGGGCCCTACCTGGAAGGGCCAGTTTGGGACCCCCCCACACATACTGGATCCAGCATGTGCAGGTTGCATGCAGCACAGGCCCCAGGGTAGGTCTCATGTGTAGCATAATCATGGACCAGCAAGAGCAGGCACTGATTCTAGCATGTGGTCAGGAGGATTAGTGGGTCCCCTGCATGCAGGATTCAGAGCTTGCTCTGACTTGTTTGGGGCTGACACTGCACATGGTGTCTCTTCTGGCTGATCTGGGACTTAGGCTGCATGTGGCACTCATCCCACATCTCAGACTGGCCAGAGCAGGTGCTGCATACAGTGCAGTCCTAGAGAGGGCATCACAGGTACTGGATCCAGCATGTGAAGGATGGGGTGGTCCATGGGCTCAATCTGACCTGCCAGGCCAGCCCTCTGCTATTCATTCAGCCCATGGACTGGTCCTGCGTCACTCTTCTGGGGCCAGATCAGTTTGACACTCATGCATTAGTGATGCTCAACCTTCCATCCCTGTGGGCCACATGAGTGATGCAGGCTGGTCCATTGACCAGCTCCCAGAGGCAGGGTCAGCCTGCAAGCTGGATTCAGTGTGGGGTCAGTGCACAGTGTCAATCCCCAGGTGTCATCTGGTGTTCTGGCTCGGCCATGGTCACTAGATCCAACCATGTACCATTGTGATTTGGTGCAGAAGGCAGTGTCATCTCGCCTCACAGGCCTAGAAATTTGATGGTGGGTGAGCATTTATTGACATGGCAACAAATGCTGCTATGATGGGGGCGGGCCACATCCAGCCCGCCAGCCCATTCTACCTGGCCTGCGGGGCCTCTAAAAAAAAATTTAGAAAATTTATATTTATCTGCTCTTGGCTGCCTGTCAAAGATGACAGGAGCCAGGGACAGTAGGACCCAGGGGAAGCTGACAGGACTCGGCAGCCCAGAAGCAAGGCCTGCCTAGCCCAGCTCTCCCCCCCCACAACCAGAAGCCCCGTGCTTAGCAGAGCCTTCTGGCCTGGGCCCCTGGAGCTGTTCCTGCCTCCGTGTGCCTGAAGGGGGAATTCAGATAAGAACATTTTGGAGAGGGGAGAAGGCAGGGGAGGGCTGCAGGCAATTGTTCCAGTCCTCAGCAGATTTCATTTGCTTTGTCAGTGCAAGGGGGATTGTTGGCTTGAAAGGTGAGACAAGTTTGCTATTATAGAAAACATTGGAAACATTAAAAAACCAAAAGCTACTTAGCAAAATATGTGCAGTATCTGTGGACCCCTCAGAAAAATTAAGAGCTTGATGGCCAACTTACACTATGTAGAGCTCAAACCTGAATAATAGCTGGCAAAAGAGCAGTTAAACATTTTCTCTTAATATGGACAATAGAGCAAGGTTGAGAATAAGAAAAAAGTGGTCTGTACTCTACCTCATTCCTAGTTCCCAAAAAGCAGGTGCAGTGTCCTAGGCCAAACAAACTCAAAAAGCTAAAAATGAACATGGAGACATCAATCTACCCTAATTCTTAAGGCTTCTCTCCTATAGCCATGAAGGAGGTATAATTCTGTATCCCTTCATTCATAAATAGGGCCCTGAGAAAATTGTGATTTCATGGACTGCATGGATACTGCGAAATTAGCCCCACACAGTGATTTTTAAGAGTTGCAAACCTGTGCTGGAAAAACAGGGAAACCTAGGTTTTCGCAGCCTGCTAGTGGCTGCTGGGGGCGTGGCCAGGACGCAGCCAGGTATAGAGAGCAAGGGGGGAAGGGGGTTTGGAGAGCCAGGGCTTCAGGACTGTTGGGGGTGGTGGGGCAGTATGTGTGTGCCATAGGTGGAAGGAGAAAATATTAGTGGGGGGAGTGGTGAGGTGGCTGAATCTACATCCCTCTCCACAGACTTACCTACTGGGGGGAAGGGGCAGGGGGAGAGGGAAGAGGCATGGGGGGGGAGCAGATCGAGGCCCTGACAGTGAGGGATGGGGTGGGACACAGACAGGCTAATATGAATGGAGCCCTGGGGCAAGTCATGGGAGAGTTGGAGCTCAGGTGGCTCATCCAAAGGTGCGGGGGGCTCTTGCTGCTACGTACACCTTGGTGGAGGCACAGGGGCACATGCCATCTGGATTTGTGTGCAGGATGGAGGTGGGCTGCAACTGTGGGCTGGGTTCTGCACCCCACTGCCTTGGGAGCCATGCAGTGCTATGTGCCTGCTGCTGCCAGGCTGCTCTGCATCCCCTGCCTACATGGTGATAGCAGGCATATGGCATTGCATAGCTTCTGAGGCAGTAGCAGGGCACAGATCCCAGCATCAGCCTGCCTCTGCCCCACACAAAACTGGGGGACATATGACTGCCTGCTTTGCGGGGTGTGCAGTGGCAGGAGTTCCCCTGTGCCCCTGGATGAGCCACCCAGGCTTTGACTGACCATGACCTGCTCTGAGGCCCCATTCACCCCAGCCCCTGACCCACTTCCTCTCCCACTGTGGGTACCCCTTCCCTTTCACAGACCTGCCTGCTGTGGTGGCCTGTGCTCCTGCCGGGCTGCGATCCTAGTTACCTGCAGGGTGCGGCTCCATGTCTGTCTGTGAGCACCACTCGGCACCTGTGCCCAGGCTGCCCTGTGGTCTTCTGCGCTGCCACTGCTGCCCTGTGTTTGGCGGGGGCTAAGTCTGCTGCCTATGGTATGTGCCTGACTGTAGCACATGCATGGGCATAGTATCATTTTTCACAGAATATTTATGGAACTACCAGGACCCATTTGCCAATATCGGTGGTAGTTCCATGAATATTCTGTGAAAAATGATACTGTACCTGTGCACGTGCTGCAAATTTTCTACAAGAAATTCATGATTTTCTCAGGGCCCTGCTCATAAATATCCACAGCTGCTTCTGTGTTTCTTTCATCTTGTTCAGTTTCTGTCCAGAACAGTGAAAGGCTAATGACCACCTGGGTTATTGGCAGCTATATCCTGTAATCCGTGGCTGCTTGTAGACCTTTAACACCCCCCCCCCCAAAAAAAACCCCAAACAAACAAACCAACCATACTTTAGCAGCAGCAGCACATTACTTCAACTCAGCTCTGCAGCTTCTGTATAGATTGGTGGTTCAGTGGGGCTTTTTGGTGCTTTTGTCTAAAGCTGATTCAATCACCTATTAGATAAAAGTTCCAAAAAAGCCCCATTAAAGTGCCTGATCTTTACAAATGTTTGGTGAGCTGGGTCCAACTAAAGTGCTGCCTCTTCTGGGCATGCATGGGGCTCAGTGCGGGAATACACCCGAGTTTAAGCTAAAGCACATGGGAGAGTTTTTGGCTTTGGGTTGTTTTTTTGGGGGTTGGTTTTTTAAGTCTTCAAGCAGTGTTTGATACTAATTCTGTTGATACATGTATCCGGGTCCATTTTAGAAGTAGTTGGGTTCCTTGCCCCCTCTACTCTAGTGGGAAGGTTTTTTCACATCTTCCCCCCTCTGATTGTTTAGAAGGCCAACCATTTTCAGTCTCATTTTATTCTGGCCTTCCCTTTATGTGCATTAGTGAGTACAAGCTGGGCATGTGAGCATCAGAAAGGTACTGTGTGGATCAACACTAAACTCCTGTATGTCTCACTCCCTGGCTCCACATTTGCTTCTTGATTTACAATTCCATTGCAAAGATCAGCAGCTGTTCTGATACAGCAGAATAAGAAAGCTTCTTTGTTTACCAAAAAATTTTGCTTACTAAGAAAATCTACAGATTACCACAAACTGGGCAGTATAGCAGGGACAAAATAGATAGTACAGTGAAGAAATAATCCATGTCCTACAAGAGAGAAATTGGAACACTAAATATTACACAAGATGCATGACATCAATACTTTTGGGTCTGAATAATGCTGAAAAAATTATCTTAAGCTGAAGAAGGTTCATTGAGAAGAGGAAATGATTCAGGTTTGGGGCTATCACCAGGTGACTGAAGTTCTCCTCTAAGGTTCTGTAAACCTTCCTAACAGTAGAAGAGAGATAATCAGATGAGTATGGATACATTTTGACTATTCGAGAGAGAGAGAGAGCTGTTTTCTTTCTCCAGTGAGCCAGAGTAGAGAAATTTTGGCATTTTCAGTTAACTTTCAGTAACTAGCTTTGAATTCTGAAGTAGTGGAAAGTGTAACTCAATTGGATTAGTAAACTGGTATTTTTAGGTAGTTTTCTGCTTGGTTCTGTCTCTGGCTCATTTCCTCGGCATTTTGAAAGCTTGAGCAATCAGAAAGTAGCCAGTAGGGAACAGAATATCCTAGTATACTACTAATTCAAGGTCATTGGTTAAGGTTTAACTAACCTCATTCTCAGTTTACACATCAAACTGTTTGCTAGGATCTGTGTGTTGTGGGAGCTCTAACAGTGGATGGTGGTTAGCATAGTGGCCCAGCTATCCAGCGTTTTCCTCTAACATTGTAGGTAGTTCTGCTTACCTCTGGCCTTTTGCATAAAGGTCATGATGAGAGGAGATGAATCTTAACTTTTTTGAAGCTGTTTGAAGCTTCTCCTGTCCAATGTTAAACACTGTTAGAGAGGAGCAGAGCAGGGTGTGGGAGTAGGCACTCGTCCAAGCCCCTTACACAGGCATGCAGATTGTTTTCATTGGAACAACAAGGCTAAATGAATCCTTTTTGAGCTTGTAGGATGAGCTGATGAAAAGAGCATTTCTTAGGACACTCAATGTTTTGTAGTGACCTCCCAGTGAAACAGCTGCTGAGTATTCCCACCCTATCCGAGTTGGAATCCTTGTACTCTGAATAGTTCCCTTATAACTAACAGATGAGTGCATCTGGAAATAAGGGCGTTCCAGTAGGAGTGTCTGAGAATGGTATTAGCTGGGCAAAGCAATTTCAGAACTTTGCCCGTTCAGCTGTGAAAGTGCCTGTGATAAGGAAGTTGTTTTTTTATAAAAAACAAAAACAAAAAAACACTGTGATCCTCAAATATCACCTCATATGTCCACCCCAGTAGTTTCCAGAATAGGGCTCATAACTCATACAAACGTGGTAGTTTATGCTACTATTAGGAGTTGTGAATTCTGTTGGATTCACAACTAGTTGAACCCACTCTGGGACACAGTTTTGGGAACCGTTGTCCCTACAGAGTAGGGGTGCCACTGAATCTGTAAATGAGTGTGTTTGATTAACTTAGGGGTGTGTATACTTCTTGGAGAGCTGTAGGTGGGAGTGTTGTATGCGTGTATAAAACAGTATATAGCTGATTGCTTTCAGCTTCCCATGAATGTGTGATGTGAGCAGTTTTTTTCAGGCTGTTTTGCTTCTAGTTAATGAAGGACTTGATCTGTTTGAATTCCATCCTCTTTGTTAAAAAGCCTCCCCTGTGTCAGAGCATGGTCCTGTAGAAGAGAGAGGGTTTTTTGAGTCTCTTGGTTCCTGAGACATCAAATTTTTTATCAGGGAGATTACCTCCACATCCCAAGAAGTGTCTTCAGTTTGTGGAGTGAGCCACAATGATCTTCTCAGGGCTGTGCATCTTCACCAGCACAGCCAAGAAGACAGCTGTCACAAGGGAAGTAGCAACTGTATTCTAAAGAGCTTTCAGAGGTAGCTTGAACACCTCAATTTAAGACTATATGGGATAAGGAAGGCCTAGATGGGTAGAGTATAGGTGTACCACTGAAAATGGATAAAGTCTCTTGGCCATTTGTAGATGTGGGGAGAGGAGGTACTTCTGTATGAAAACTTTTGAAACAGCTCATGCTTTTCTGAGCTTGCCTCTGCATTCTCAGTTAAAAGATATGATGCCCCTGTTGCTGAACTGACTAAGTGTCCAGGAAGGCACGTAAGTTGGGGAATGCATGAAAACTCGTTGGGGTAAGAATGGAGTGCCCTACCCTGTACAGTTCCTTCTCTGTCAGCACAGAGGCAGTAAAACTCTCCCTTATCCCTAGGCTTGATATTTTTTCAGATTAAGACTTTTTCCTGCAAATGGTTGCAATATAGTGGTTCAGACAGTGTAGATGGCCCAGCCCTCAAGCCACTTACTGGCACAATAACTGGCCTCAAGCAACATAAAATTTCAAGAAGTACGCCTCTGGCCTGGCAACCATACCAGGGGCAGAAATCTGCCTCTTGTGCTTCCTACATTTGTTTACTGCGTGGGACAAGACCTGTGCAGTAAATACATGTACAATTTGTCCTGCCTTTGCTTCTCATGTCAGAGGTGGAAGGAAAGGGGCTTGAACTCTCTTCAGACCTACAGCTTGACAGCTCAGTGCTCATCAGTTGTACCCAGCCTGTTTTCTGTTCCAAGGTCTTCTAACACAGGACTCAAGGCATACTTTGTCACACTGGCCTCAGAGACCCCTTTCACCTACTCAAGACAAGAATCAACTCTGCCATGTACTAGCACCACAGACCTTAGTAGATTTGCTCCTGAAGCATGAAGTGCCAGCCAATTTTTTTATTCATGCTTGGTACAGACTCCAGACCTGCCCTCCATGGTGAGTCCTTCATCTCAGCATCACAAACCCCCTTGAACATCTGCTCAGAATAGCATAGAGCACATATCCCCACAAGAATACAGACAGGAAAAAATAGGAAGAGGTGCTAGGCTATAGACATATGAACACTTTACCATTGGGTGAAAGGGAGCAGGGCATTACTGTCTGTTGACTGCATTTGTGCATAAATGGAAAGTAAAATGTTCAGTTTTTGTTTGGTTTTTTATAAGTACCATCTCCTTGTACCATGTTTTGTCTATGTCCTCACTTTCTGAATCATAAAGACTTAAATAGTACTGTCACCTTGTAACACCTTTTCCATGGTTGAATGCTCTTGTGAACCAGATGCTGAATTATGGAGTCCAATTTGTGTTGTATCCATGATTGAAATACTGGCCCTTTGTCTGGATTAGCTTTGAATTTGCCTGTAAGCAGTCTATCCTGTTTCTTCCCAATATAGCTCTCCTGCCTAGATGTTTAACTCTTCACTTAAGACCACTGCTAAGACTAATCAAGGCTGTAGTCTGGGGCTGTATACTGTTCAATGACTCTTAACTACTGGTCCAGGCTTCACGGAGCAGATATGAATGATTGATACAAAACACTGGGGGCCAACCCCTTCGGCAGGTTTGCTGCACTGTCCTCAAGTGCCACTCCAGTTTCTTTTCCCTGCCCAATCTGTTCTGCTTTCTACCATATCTGTCACTGTGCTGCCTGTCTCCTTTGGTCTGCCACATGCCACACACAGCTCGCTGATTGGGAGCCCCAGTGGAGATAACAGCACTGCCCTTCTACCTCATTGTTGTCTAATCTATTCTGGCTAAACCTAAATTAGTATTTTAAAAACACTGTTACTTCTGCCACCTGGTCCAAACTAACACTAGCTCTTTTATTTTCACTTATGGCACTGCCCGGATGCTATTGCTAAAGGGGAGCAATTGTGACAATTTAGAGTAGACAGCCTTTATGTTCTTTCAAATCTATGATTGGATTTAAGTTGAATTCCTGTCCCCATTTTCCTTACCCTGTTCTCTAAGTCACTCGACCAGACCCTGACCCTATTTGATCCAGCTATGGATGCAGGACTTCAGTGGCAGAAGTTTCTCTGTGCCACTAAGAGGACCAGTAGTGCTGACAGAAGCTTTCTTTGTGCTGCTCTGGGGACCAGAGGGTATCACCTGGAGTTTTCCTGAAACTGTCATGGGGGCCAGTGATACATGCTGGAGATTTCCCTGTGCCGCCATGGGGAGAAGCAGTACCAGCAGCTGGGTCCTAGCACCTGCCCATCTGCCTTTGACCCAGGCTGATTTATTTTGGCCCACAGCTTGAAATGGTTGCTGACTGCTGTTCTAAGTAATTATTTGTAGAAGCTTGTGCTTTGTAAAAGTTTAACATCAGCAGTTCAGGTCAGTCATCTTGAGCATAGTTCACAGCTTGCCTTGCTCTCTGAATTTAGGGACGGCTCCAACATTTAACCATTATGTTTGTCATCATGGTATAGTGCCTAAGGGCCTGCTGAAGTTGGGTCATGCTGTACCAGTACATATTGTACTCTACATCAACCATGAACTGACAGATTAAAATCCATGCATCAGAGCCACAAATGGGGAAAGAGCAGGAAGAAAGGGTGACAGTATCGCACTTAATGATCCTCACTGTGCTACTGTGATAGTGTAGAAATTCTCACTTCTGAATATTTTGTTACTTTAAAAATATCTTAGTGCTTTTTGGCACAAGTGAAACACTCATAAAGGATTCGTATGGACCAAGGAAATGCTTTTGTGGGCCAATTTGAATGCCTGAGGCATAATCCTGGAGAAGAATACAAAGCAAGCTTACCCATTGCAACTTGATAGGGAGCAAGTAAAAAAAAAAAAAAAAATAAAGCTATTGCTTTTGCAGTTTGTGATTCCAAACATGCACAATGTTAATTTTACCCCAGCCATACAAGTAGGATATCAAGACATGGAAGTGAATAGGGGGCATATTCTTACTTTCTCCTGCTGTTCAAAAAATCAAATTAATTAGTGATGCTCAGTGATTCACAGAGAACAGATGTAAGCCACATGCTGGTGGACTACTCACATGGTCTTGGTGCACAAACTGAGAGGATCTTCTAACCCCATCGTGGATACACAGATATAGGACTTGAGAAATCTTACAACAACATACCCTCCGAGATGAAAATTATAGCAGCTTCTGTCTGTACATGGTTGTGTTTATTGACTTCACTGCTTGAATCTCAGGCACTGAATTGGCCACAGATGTTTAGCAACTTTATTGGTTTTGCTGAAAACAGGGAAACTTCTATTCCGATTGGCTCTAAGTCTGGTTCAGATGTAAACTGGTTGAAGCCGCATCATAAATGAGGCTTTGGCATCGAGAACTTTTTAGGAGATGCAGCTACACTGCCTGTAAGATCAGTTCAAGTACTGGAGATTTGCCCACCCCACAGATTTTAACCATTGCAAAATAGGTTTGAGTGGTTTTGGTAAATTTTCCTCAGACTGAACTGAGCTATTATACCTTGGTCCATTTGTCTTAAAAAAGCTAAATCCAAGTGACCCTTGTGAAATAATCCTGTTCTTTTCTCTCTCACTCCTCCCCTTCTCCCCTCACCCCCACACTCAGCTATCCAACTACTGGGGTAACTACCATGTACCTAAGTTTTTAGATTAACTAGAGTTTTTAAAACTTTTTCAGGCTAGAGCAGGGGTGGGCAAAATGGTGGATACAGCTGGCAACTGGACTCTATTTCCCAGCAACCCCTGCCCACAATACCAGCCAATTTCCATGGAGACCCCAAGAGTGCTAGAGCCATGACAGCATGGGCACAGGGCCAGGGTTTCCAAGGAGACCAGCCCCAGCAGCTCTGGCATGGAAGCTGCTCCGGGGTGGGATCATGCAGTGGTGTCATCATAGTCTAGAACAGAGGCAGAGCTGTGATCCCGTCTGCATGCCCCTGATTGGGGTGTACAGGTGGCAGATCACAGCTCTGCTGTGGCTCCAGACCATGCTGTCACCACTGCAAGATCCTAGTACCAGCCTCGGAGCAGCTTCCTGTCCAGCTGCATGCCCTGCTAGTGCTTTCTGGTCTCCATGGAAACCCTGGCCCTGCACTGTCACAGCTCCGCTGCTCATGGGTTCTCCATGGAAACTGGCTGTAGTGATATGAGTAGGGGCTGCTGGGAAATGAAGTCTGCTGTGGCCCCAGTCCAGCCTGCAGGCTGGATTTTGCCCATCCCTGGGCTAGAGCAGCTATTATGATGATTTAGTCTGATCTCCTGCACAGTACACACCACCAGGCAACTAAATAGATTTCAAGTTCAGAACCTGTGCTTAAGTTAAGACTCACATTTTACGAAAAAATTCAAACTTTTATTTAAAATTTCCAGAGTTTGCCACATTCCTTACTAAGTTGTTCTGATAGCTAATTATCTTCACACTTTTGTTTCATTTAGATGTTTTTTAGCCTTTTTTTTCCAGTCTGAGTTAAGCTCCACTTTTCCAGCTATTGGTTCTTGTAGCTTTGTCCGGTAGACTGCTGATGAGACTTCTATCAATGTCTGTTTTTGAGTGTGTTACCTCAGCCTCTTCCTTCATGAACTAAATAGATCAAGCTCCTATAGACATTCACTATAAGGTATGTTTCCCTATCTTATTTATTCTTACAGCTCTTCTCAGAAACTTCTCCAGTTTATCATCCTTGTATCCAGTATTCCATTACTGGTTGCACCAGAGCTAAATACATAGGTAATGCAATGCCCTTTTACTGCCTTGTATAGTCAGCTGTTCACGTGGGAAGATGGAACACTTCTTTGAACTGATTCTGTAGCATAATGTAACTAGAGCAAGGCACCAGCGTAGGAGGATTGCCACTTGTGACACCCACCCACCGAAACACACCCCTGCACCACCCCTCTGCTCTCAGGCATTTTCCCAGCACACAAAAACTGCTGGTTATGCTTCTGGATATTGCATGTCCTCTTAGTTTAAAAACTGGTCTGCTCTGGAGTCAAGGTACACTAATTTCTGGGACTGAACTCCCAGAAATATATAAGATTTGGTTGTTGATTTCTTAAGTTCTCTATATGTCCCATCTTTTATAATAAGTAGAGGATAATGTGAAATACCTGAATTGCACAAATACTGAGGTGCAGACAGGTTGATGCATGTTGAAGCAGTCTTTACTGTCAGAGAAGATGCATGGAATTGAGTGTTCCCTGGATTTCTCACTCTTAGGCTTTAGACACACTTTACATTTGTAGCACTATAATATGTCCTTTTAATGCTACAAAAAGCAAGCATTCATATGTTCACACTGTGGGCAGCACCATAAAAATGTTTTTGTTCTAAACAGGAACTTCTCTATAGTGTTGTGTTTTTAGAATTTTTTTTTAATGGGTGGACTCTGTAATATTGCTGCTAGTTGCTGTGCTTCTGTCCTGGCCCAAGGGGGCCAGGGGGCTGAGGAGAGCACACCCGTCAGTGTCAGTTTTAACCCTATCACAGTCGCTGTTTGAATTGGCAGTAGCTTTTGGTTGAGCAGCCAACAGCAGCTGCCAATTTGGCAGTGGCTGTGACTGTTAATATTATAGTTCTGGAGCCGCAGCTAGACATTAAGTGAAGATGATGAGTCAACTCTGCCCTTCCTGCATACCCAGCATTCAGCCATGTTGAGCCTGTGCTATGGTGATTAAGTTTCTGGAATAATTTTTTTCTTTGTTTTGCCTTCCCAAACCAAGGTAACATGCATCTTACTGTATTTTTTTTGCATAGCGCAAGACCCCAAATAAAATATGGGAGCAACAAATAGCACAAGATAGTCATATTGCAGCATTCCAGTGTATAAATCTGCTTTCCTGCTTAAGATGTACATCCACATTTTGGAAGACAGATTTTTTTGAAAAACAGTGCATATGGTTTGCAAGAAAATACAGTAAGTTTCAAAATCAGGTAAAGTACTAAAATAGGATATAAAACAAAAACTCCCTAAGCAATAGCCAAACTTACCCTAGCTGGCTAGATGCCTGCCCAGATTAGAGGGTCTTACAGCACTTCTAGAGATGTCCAGGCTCAGGCTCTGGCAGGCCTCATAGGGAAGAGAGTTCCAAACCTGAGAGGTAACTACCAGGAATGATCTCCCACATTTTTTGCCAGGCAAACATGACACACTGATCTTATTTGCAGAAGGTTGCTTGTGACTGATTTTGGCATCAAGATTGGGCTTGAAGTAAAAGGCAGTTCAGTCCCAGACCACTAAGGAACTTATAAATCAAGCACCTTGATGTGCACCTGGAAAGCTATAGGAAGCCAGTATGGACTCTGGAGCACTGGTTCTGGTGACTCTCACCTGTCAAAATTCAGGCTGCTGCATTCTGTGCCAGCTGTAGCCTCTGGACAGTCATCAAGAACAGTCCTACATAGAGCTCTTTGCAACAGTCAAAGTTAATAAAGTTTATGAACGTTAATATAATGTGCACTATTTCTCTTGTAAGATGTATCTTGTCAAATGTTATGAAGGGGTCAACATTTTCTGCACACTTTTTTCGTAAATAATTGGCTGTGCTGTCTGACTTAGCCAGGCTATTATAGGGTATCAGAAAATGTAAGGTTATAAGAAACTTCTGTATTGTATTTGAGAAATAGCATGGGATCATGCAATTAAAACTCTTGTAATATACATACATAAAAGGCCTGTTAAAGAAGCATGCTCTGCCTTAATTTATATTTCTGGCACATCTGTTTAATCATTCACTGTTAAAGTTCTTATTTTCATTTTTTGGTGGAATAGGTACTATTCTAATATAATAAATGGCGTAGTCCATCTGTCCATCCATAACACTCTTTGAAGCACTCTAATTGATTAGTGAAGTCGATGGCACATGGGGGTGAGGCATGCTGGAGGTGGTAGTGGCACAGGGTTCTGGCTGAGGGGGATGGCAGGCCAGGCTTCCCCAGAGGACACCTACCCTGCACTGGGCTGGATGGGGGGACAACACGTTTGGCCCCAGCCCTCTCCCTAGCCAGAGCACTATCACTGCTTTGGCTGGCTGAGAAAGGGTGGGGGTGGGACAAGCAGTGGAGCAGGGGGAAATATGTGGCCAGATGCCAGCCCGGGCCTGAGGTGTTTTTGCGGGGCAGAAGCAGGGGGAGAGATGCCCCTGGAGGGATCCCAGTTCTGCTTCCCCTCTGTGTTGCAGCAACGGAGAGAACGTGGGCCATTTAGAAGCAAATGCTGAACCCACGGGCATCTGCTGAACACTTCTTCTTCCAGTGCCATGCCCAGACCCAGTGCAGAGTGGGTGTCTCCAGGGGAGGACAAATTGGTGGCACTGCTCAGGAGAAAAGCAAGGATCCCCCTTCTCAAATCCCGCTGCTGACTCCACCTGAGTCGTTCTCGCCCACTTCTGGGGAGCCACAGCTGCCACTGGGGAAGTTGCTGGTGCTCACCCACAGAGTTACTGGGTGTTGCAGCTGCCTGATCACAGCCTCCTCTCTGAGACCTCCTGGTCTAGGCAGCCTGGCACCTGGGCCAGCTGCTGCAAGTAGTGGCATGGCTCAGCGTGGCTGGGAGCAGCAGCAGGTCCCCTGAGAGGAGCCAGCTGGCCCCAGCAACACCTGAGCCAGCCTGCACCTGGCCATCTGGAAGCATGGCTGCTGCCATAGGGGCCAAATGGCTTCTCGCAGGGGACCTGCTGCTGCTCCTAGCCATGGTGAGCCCCAGTGCTGCTCGCAGTGACTGGCCTGGCGTTCAGGGTGCCCAGGCCAGGTAGTCTGAAAGAGGCTGTGATTAGGCAGCTGTAGCGCCTGGTAACTGTGGATGAGCACCAGCAGCTTCCCTAGCCGCGGCTCCCTGGAGGTGGGTGAGTGTGTCTTGAGCGGAATTGGCAACGGAGACTGAGGGAGGGGGATCCCCACTGTGTGCCAGGCCTCAACCTGGGCATGGCCCCAGTGGGAAAAGTTGCTCAGCAGGTGCCCCTGGGTTCAGCACCTGCATCCAAATGCCCATGGTTCATCCATTTTTGGAACCCTTTCAAAGAGTTCTTGTACCTTTGTACAGCTGACACTTTGAAGCATTTCAGAGGGTATTTTAATGTTTTGAGTGTTAGTGTGCCTATACCTTAAGACTCCAAACTTGCCTTCTCCTTTTCCTATGCTTTTTGGCCCCTTTCCTTTCTTCTTGTCCTTGAGGCTTAACTTCCTGGCAGGCTGAAACTGGCAAAGTGAAGAAAGGAGGCATTCTCTTGCAGTTCGCCTATCATTAGCTACCTTCCTCTCCCCAGCACATGCCATGCTACTACTGGAATTTGTATGGTACCCTGCCAAAGTGCTGCACAGGCCCTGTATGTGGGGACTGATAGAAGACCAGTCTCACCAATATCTTGGGCTTGTGCTCTTGGAATGGGTGACACACACACTCACTCACTTTCCCCAAGGTAAATGGCCAGAGCTGGTACAACTAAGTTAAGGAATGGTTTCCAGCATGCACATACCTGAATCCTGATTTGGGCCCAAACTGTATCCAAGACAGGCTGTTGGGAATAGGATGCTCTCCCCCTCCCTTGAATCAGAAGAGTACCTCAACACCTGTGCACAGTCCATTGTCTTGGCTTTCTTCCTCGTGTCCTGGATTTTCTGTGACACTTCATCAGTAGTCAGGAAGATTATAGACTTTGTGACATCTTAATTTTTTTAAAATCTGCCCTGCTGTTTTGATGAGCAAACGTGTTTTATGCTGTTTTTGAGCCTTGCCAATGCCAGCAAAAATGGGGTCCCTCTCTTCATGAATGATTTCAGTGATTTAACCTGTAGGATGAGAGGGTGTAGCCTGAGTGTCCATCAGTCACACTTAGTACTCTAGCTCTGCTATTGCTCCTCTGTAGAATTCTTGATCCTGGTGCAGCTGTGCTGTTGCATTCAGGGCTATTATCAGTGTAGAAAGGGGTAATGGGCACCTATACACATGCAGGATGTCTGCTCTGTGCTAATTAGCATGTATCATAGCAGATTTGATTAACTGAGTCTGATGGAGTGTGTTTAATTAATGTGCTCCAGCAGCCTTCCTGTCCAGTCTATTTGGTGTTCCTGCACTTCAAAATAGTGGCAGGTGTGCTTGAACCTAAAGCTTGCTGAAGGAGCTTTAGTTCAAGCACCCCTGCCACCATTTTGAAACAAGGAACACTGAATACATGTGATCCTGTGGGCACTTTAGTTGGAGAGGCTCTCAGAGGCGCTCTAATTAAAGCTCCCATACCTGCACCCTGGATCATGTGTATAGATGCCCTTTGTGACTGTGTGAAAAGGCTGGGTAAAAGCAGCTTACCCCTAGGAGAGAAGGGGAATTATCTTTTCAAGGGCACAAGAGTGAGACTAAACCAAAACAAGAGGAAATAGAATGGGGAAAGAAACAAGAAAAGGGCATCAGGAAAGACTGATGGAAGGTCTAGATGAGCACCTCATCAGTAGGCCTCCCTATAGACATTCGGACCATACAGTGGTGGGAGCAAGGAAGTAGCTGACCATTTATAAGACTCAGCTCTCACCTGCAGACACTGCGCACTGCTACTGATAGTTGCAGAGCTGGTAACTTTAATGTGGCAGGTCTTCATCAAAACTCAGTTGAAATAGCAAGATCTTAATGTTCCACATAGAAGATGCAAAGATGGTCATTCATGTGTCACAGATGAGTGCCAGAGGTCTGTGCACCATCCTCCAATGTGGGGTTTGGATTATTTACAATTAGTAGGGTCATACTATGTGGACACAGAGTGAAAGACCAAAGTAAAATGTGAAACCATAGGCAGCTACTTCATTCTCTGAGCACTTTCTACCCTGTACAGTGAATGAGGCAGTCCCCCATGGAGAAAAGTGTTCGGGTAATTAAGAGAATCTTGGGCGCTCCCCACGTGTGCTTCTTCCTGCCATAGGGACAGAAGTTGCACATAAACCTGCACATAAAATGGTTGAAACCGGTTTGAGATAAGCCTAGTTGAATGTAGTATTGGACTTAACTAGTTGAGCTCAAACCAGTTAATGGAACTTCTGTCCAAGAACCCTTCCTGGTTTAAGTTAAACCAATGTCCCCCAGCATGCTGACATGCTCTGCACTCCTGGGCTGGGCTAGGCTGGCTCTGCCCATCTATTCCCTAGCTGGAGCAGAGGCAGGCAGGGGGGCGTGGCCAGTCCCCCTAAGGCAAAGGGGGCAGGGAAGAAGTTTATTCCTCCCTTTCTCCCGCCTCCCACCAGCATGGACCTGCCAGGCATTTCTCTGCTTGCTGCTTCAGCGGCAGGGGCGTGCCAGCCCTGGCAGTAGCCCAAAATGAATTGGCCAGGGAGGGGATTTAATTCCCCCCTCCTTGTCCCACCAGCACAGACCCAAGCCGGGGTTTGCTTGGTGTTTCCTCCTTGCTGCTGCAGTGGCAGGGGTGCGGCCAGGTACTGGCTGGTATGGCCTGCTGAGGCAGAGGCAGCAGGGAAGGGGGTTAGTCCCCCTCCCTGCCCCTCTGCCAGATGCCAGAAGCAAGGAATAACCACCCCGCTTGCCTAAAGGAACCATGCTGTCCAGGTTCTGGCTGTGCCTCCACCCCTGAAGTGGCATGGAGGCGGGGAGCCTGATATGGACAGCACCCCCTGCTATGGTTTCCTGGGAGCACAAGCCTCTTCCCAGCAGGGGGGTTGTGTTGTGGTGGGAGTGGAGCAGGGTGGTCAGAGCTGCCTCTTTTGGCCTGAGCCACTGCAGACATGTGCCTGCATTTCCTGAGTGAAAAGAGAATGTCTATTCATTTGCAGATCAGTTCAATCTAGGCAGGTTAGACTAACGTGAAAAGATTTAATCATAGTTTAATCAGTTCATGCTCTGTTTTTTTTACTGTTTAACCGTAGCCCAGGAGTGACTTGCTTTTTCCTTATAACATAATTTAATTCTGTGGTGTGAGTGTGTGTGTGTGTGTGTGTGTAGTCAAAATTTTCATATACATAAATAAAATATTACAAGGAGTTCTATTTTCTAACTTTATATTCAATACAAACCGAACTTCTTTTGTCAAATCAGGATATAGTACTTTACTTGCAGCTACCAGAACTTGTATCCACATTTTAACACTAGGCAAAAAACTTAGATCAGTAGGAAACGGGTATTCCATTGAGATCGGCAAAGAGAGCAGATTTAAGGCCTTGTAGGTCTCTCCTATTGTGGTGCTTTTTCTGCAAACAGTGCAAAGTGATGTCTAATTCCAGTATTATTTAAGCAGCAAGTATAAAAAATGAGACCTGGAAGGTCCCAAGAGAGGCAGGCCTTGTCTTCTTGTTTTGAATTGCAAATAGAAGAGAGTGTCTGCTGATCTAGCTACTAATGTAGGAGTGGTGACCGTCTGTCTTCTGCTTCCTGCAGTCCTTAAAGAGTTTATTTACATTTTTTTTTCATGGTTCTTGTTAATAACTATGCTTCTCAGACATTGACAGATTTTTCACCTAATTCATACATGAGTTCCTAAGGTATTATCCAGATTTTACAGATGAGGAACTGGGGCCTAGAAAAGTCAAGTGGCTTATTCCAGGTTACAAAGGTGGAGAGAGGTATTAGAAAACATCTACTGACTTAGTCCAGTGCCTTAAACATAAAATTGTTTGCTCTGGGCCTAAATCTTTCTGGAAATTGTAAAAGGAAGAGTTCAGAAGGATGGAGATGGCAGAGTCCTACCCAGCCTTTCATGCTCATGATCACCAGTGTAGTAGCAGTTCCTCCGTGGTGCTCCACATAGTTCCTAGAGCAGTGAGTCTGTAAAAGGTAGCCAGCTCCAGGAATTCCAGCACCATCCCTTTGACTGCGTTTGATCCACACGTACGCTTTGGGAAGTTAGGTTTCATTGTAAGGCTGCCTTGTCCAGCATTGTATTCTGATTGATTATGAAATATGGATTTGAATGAATATTAATTGCCTGTCAAGAATGGTGGGGGGGGCAGGACAGGGCACCACCACCCTGCACCACTGCTTTCTCGCAGAAGCTGGTGGGGAGATTGCATGCGGTGGTGATGGCAGTCGCCACTGCCCTGCACTGCCATTGCTCCGTGTCTGGCCCCGCGCAGATCCCCACCAGTACTGCGTGGCTGGTCCCAGCAGTGGAGTGGTGACAGCTGGAAGGAGCTGCTGCCACCTGGGCTGCCTAGAAAGCTGCAGAGCCTGCCCCGCTGTGTGCCATGGGGATGGCTGGACGGTGTGGAGCAGGTACAGGGTGGGCCAGGTCAGGGCTGTGCACATGGATTCCTGCTGATCTGCTCCCATTGGGGTGAGTCTAGAGTGAGAGCAGGGTTGGGGGCTGCATGCTGTTGGTGGTATTGGGGACGTTCTGCAGGGTATGCGGGCTCCGGGCTGTTGCAGGGTGCAGGTGGGTGCAGACTGGCTCAGGAGTGCACGCGGCGGGCTCCCATGAACATCCCACGATACCCACAAACCTTCCCCCACACAATCGCACACCCTACAAACACTACCCTTCTCCATACCCCTCCACACACACACTCCCCCACATGCACCCCCTCACACCTCTGGGAGGAGCCCTGCTACACACGCACACACATGCGCATGCACCCCATACGCATGCACACACACCTATATAACCCCACAGCACCCCCCACACCTTCCCCCAGACCACACACACACACACGCCTCTGACCCCCTCCACATCCGTGCAATATACAAAAGTAAGACTTCTGAGGTATTATGCAGTCATCTCTACAAACACAACATGCAGACACATGAATCAGGACAACAATTTTTTTTACATAATAATTAAAATATATTATTGTCAATGTTTGAGTTTTAGTATATAATTTGGGGTTTTTTTCCAGTTCCAAGGTAGCAAACCCACTTCCCAAAAAGGAGTACTTGTTGGGGCATGGGGAGGGACTTCCAGTGGCAAAGGTCAAGGGCTAGGAGTGGGACTTCTGGTCCCAAGGTGGCAACTAGTGGCGTAGGGGGTGCTTCTGCCCTGAGCCACACACCTCACTGTGCCCCACCAAAAAACAGGTTTTGGATGCCTCCCCAGGGGTGCCAACTTCTGACCAACCCCCTTCCTGGAGCACACCCACAAGCCTGGGGTAGCACCGCCACCACCTTGACTCTGGTCTCTGTCTGGGCCCTGTGCTGCCCAGGATACACAGGCCCTGTAGACCTTGGGATCTTGGAGTGCTTCTATTAGCCTGAAGCCTAAAAAGTAGCCTCCCTCGGTCAGCCCAGCCAAGGGAGCAAGAAGGCTGTCCCAATCCCTCTCGAGCATGTATAACACAGCTGGCTATAACAGACAGCTTTATTAGGTAGAAAGGGTAGGAATGGGATGGGATACAAGTCAGAAGAGTAGCAAAAGAATAACCCTGAGCAAACAGAGAGGCTTGGTAGCCCTTTGATGTGCGACTCTAGAATCCTTTGTTTAAGTTACTGGCTACAACTCAGAAAAGTTGCTCGCGATTGCAGCCAGGGGCTGACTGACTGAGCCTGCTCTAGAGGCAGCATGGCTTGCTGGCTGTGTCCCCACAACATGGCTCTCCTCCCTCCCCCAAGATGGAGGGACTCTTAAATAACCTCTTCATTAGGTTTCCACCAGAAGCAGCCCCATTGGCTCCCCCCTGGTATGTCCAAATTACAGCACCTTCCCAGGTGAGGGGACTAGTACCATGACCTGCGAGGGTGGGAAATTTGAGACAAAAGGAACAGGTTCCCCCTCCCTCAGGCATGTCTCCAGCCCAGGTCACAGCTCAGTGGTAAATGCAACAGATGGGGGAGGGGCTGCCTGCTCACAGCCATGAGGCAGAGGGGAGAGGGGCTTCCTCCACACCAGGTACCTGTCAAGGGGCAGGGCTACCTTTGCAGCCCATGACAGCTCACCAAACTCGGTAAGTGGCCATGCAGCCAAAATAATTGCTTGCCGTGTGCTACAGGATGGGCCAATGTTGTTCCCTTGCCTTGGTATAGACCAGGTAACTGGGGACAAAAACAAATAAATCCTGTGGCTTTGCACATGTAGTTTGTCCTGATACGTGGGGAAGGGGGGAGCACCCTGGCATGTTTTCAGACTGTCAGCTGTGCTCGTGACAAATGGCTGCAGTGAAAGCAGAGTCCCTATAACAAGGAAAGATTGGCAAAGTGAAATATGCAGTCTGCTGGCTGACATTTCAGAACAAATGCAGGATTTCTCTACGTGAACAAAATGGCTTATGAGAGTGTTATGAAAAATAGCTTTATTCATGCTTCTTGAGACCCAATGTGTAGCAGTGTGTGTGGTCAAGGCTCAGTGTGAGCTGCAGGGCAGGGTGTGGGCCCAGAAAGATGAGGGTGAAAACCAAGTAGGGGTCAGATAGGAAATAAATTGGAAAGAGGAGGAAGTAAATGCAGTTGCCCTTAATCTGATCCTTCACAGCATGTGGATGTTCCATCTTTGTTTATATTAATATTTGACTCCTTTGCCTACAGGGTTTTAAGGAAAAGCTTTTGTTTAGGATACAGCCTCCATTACATATGGCTACAAGTCATGCAACAAAACAAGCAAATAAATATATTCAGAAATTAGCAAATAAAATATTTAGAGTCCTTGGCTAAAGACATTTCAGGCCAGAGCAAGCCTTTGTCTCTAGTTGACAAAGTCATGCTTTTCTAGGAAATTCAAATCCCTGAATTTTAGGCTAATTTTGAATATAAAGACAGACTTGTTCTGAGAAATGCATTAAACCTACTGTGCAAACCACAGACTATAAAGTACAAAATAACAGGCCTTGTGCAGAGGGACCACTTCAACACAGCTTTTGATACTGTTACATAACATCCTCTTAAAGAAGCTAAAGGAAACTGTTGTAAGGTGGATGCTACTTACTGGAAAACCATACTTGGTGTTTTACTCTCAAACTGGAAAGATGTATCAAGTGGGGCTCCATTGTGGCTTGTCATGGGTCTGGTATTCAATTATTGTTGTTAATTACTTGTGTCAGGGGTGTCAAACTCATTCAGCTATGTGGGTTGGATCAGGCCCACGCACTGGCTGCATGCATTAGAGGCCGTGCGCAGGGCTTGTCCAATGTGGGCAACTCGTGCAGCATGTGCCAGCCCTGCTCCAGGGCTCACACATGGAGCCAGCACAGAGCATGTGCTGCATGAGGTGTCTGGCCCTGCATGCTAACTTTAGTGCATGGCACCAGTCTGTGGACCCAATCTGACCCCAGAGCCAACATGCAGGCTTGCTTACTCAGTAAATTGCATGCATGGGGTATTGAATCACATCATGGTGGTATTATAGAAAACTTCAGTTTCATAGCTCTCCTTTTGACTTAACAGACTATAAAATGCTTGTCTTCACTTGAGAGGTGTATAGTAGATACTAGGGAGATTTCTTCATGGAGACAAGATTTCATGTAAGTATTTTCAGCGGCCCAATTATCTGCTTGTCCTAGTTAGGACGTATTATTCTGGGGACAGATGTGCACACAGAAAAATCAGCCTGGGTATGTTCTGTCAAGGAGGAGATGTGGAACCACTATATTCTGGCCAGAATTCTTCAGTGCTTTCAAGACAAGTTGTTGAATACCTATAACTCAAATATTAGCTGTGTTAGAATCAATCTCTTAACTAATTTCTATGACGCAACGATACCTTACAATGTTTGTTTGTTTGTTTATTCAATAGATTTCTGAAGCTGGGAAAGACACCTTGCCTTCTTGGTTGCATTGGGAAGCAGACAGTAGCACCTTGGAAGGTCTCCCCCTTGATACTGACAAAGGTGTTCATTATATCTCAGTGAATGCAATGCTGCTTGTACCCAATGGCAGTTACGTGCCCCAAAACGCAAATGTCTTTTCCATTGAGGTTCATCCTGAAGACCACAATGAGCCCCAGTCAGTGCGAGTAGCTTCCCAGGACTTGAATGAGGGAATACCATTTGTATGTGGTGCAGAGGAGCCAGTAACTATCCTGACTGTAATTTTGGATGCTGACTTAACAAAAATGACACCAAAGCAGAGGATTGAACTTCTAAACCGAATGAGAAGCTTCTCAGAGGTGGAACTTCACCACATGAAGTTGGTTCCTGTTGTAAATAATAGACTCTTTGACATGTCAGCTTTCATGGCTGGTCCAGGAAATGCAAAGAAGGTGGTAGAAAATGGGGCCTTACTTTCATGGAAATTAGGATGCTCTCTGAGCCAAAATAGCGTCCCTAACATCAGCAATGTTGAAGCTCCAGCTAAGGAAGGGACAATGTCTGCCCATCTTGGCTACCCTGTTGTCGGGTGGCACATTGCTAACAAGAAACCACATCTCCCCAAGAGGATAAGGCGGCAGATCAATGCTACTCCTACACCTGTCACTGCCATTGGCCCACCCACCACTGCCATCCAGGAACCACCAACCAGAATCATTCCCACCCCCACATCCCCAGCCATTGCACCTCCCACAGAAACAACAGCTCCTCCAGTCAGAGAGCCTGTACCATTGCCAAGGAAACCTACAGTTACAATTAGAACAAGAGGACCTATTGTTCAGACACCAACTCTAGCACCAACTCAGCCAACCAGATTAATAGAAACTACCACTGCAGTCACTGGGCAGATTCGCCCAACAATGACCAGTTATGTAGAGCCTACTGCCGTGATTACACCTCCTACAACCACCAAGAGACCAAGAGTCACCACCCTGAAACCAGCCACCCCTTCAACCACAGATTCCTCTACAACAACAACACGAAGGCCTACACGAAGACCCAAAACTCCACGACCTACCAAGCCTTCTGGCACAACCAGAACACCAATAACTAAGCTGGAAACCGCCTCCCCACCGACCCGTGTACGGACCACTACTAGTGGGATTCCCCGTGTGTGGGAACCAAATGAGCCACCAAAGCTGACAAACCACATTGATAGGGTGGATGCATGGGAAGGCACTTACTTTGAGGTCAAAATACCTTCTGATACTTTCTATGATAAAGAAGATACCACAACAGATAAGCTACAACTGACTCTGAAACTGAAGGAACAGCAAATGATTGAAGAAAACTCTTGGGTCCAATTCAATAGCACTAGTCAGCTGATGTATGGTCTGCCTGATCACAGCCACATAGGGAAGCATGAATATTTTATGTATGCCACAGACAAAGGTGGCCTCTCTGCTGTGGATGCTTTTGAAATACATGTCCACAAAAAGCCGCATGGGGAAAAGTCTCCAGTTAAATTTAAAGCCAGATTCCATGGAGACCACAATACAGTAGCCAATGACATTAGTAAGAAGATATTATTGGTAAAGAAGCTGGCTTTTGCATTTGGAGACAGAAATAGCAGCACCATTACTTTACAGAACATCACCAAAGGCTCTATCTTAGTGGAATGGACAAACAACACTTTGCCCCTAGAGCCATGTCCAAAGGACCAGATCAAGGCCATGAGCAAAAAAATTGCTGATGAATCTGGTAGTCCTAGCCCAGCCTTTTCAAATGCCTTAGACCCAGAATTCAAGCCTATAAACATTTCTGTGGTTGGCTCAGGCAGTTGTAAGTCCTTCCAGTTTATTCCAGTGACTGGAGATGGAAGGATTATCTCTGAGGCAACACCAACTTTGGCAGCAGGGAAGGACCCTGAAAAGAGCAGTGAGGATGACGTGTACTTACACACAGTCATCCCTGCAGTTGTGGTAGCTGCTATCCTGCTTATTGCTGGAATCATTGCTATGATTTGTTATCGCAAGAAAAGAAAAGGTAAGCTAACCATTGAAGACCAAGCTACCTTCATCAAGAAAGGAGTGCCAATCATCTTTGCTGATGAGCTGGATGACTCCAAGCCACCCCCTTCTTCCAGCATGCCCCTGATTCTTCAAGAGGAGAAAGCTCCGCTTCCTCCTCCAGAGTACCCTAACCAGAGTATGCCAGAGACCACACCACTGAATCAGGACACCATAGGAGAATATACACCACTGCGGGATGAAGACCCCAACGCTCCTCCCTATCAGCCCCCCCCACCATTCACAGCACCCATGGAAGGTAAAGGCTCTCGCCCGAAGAACATGACCCCTTACAGGTCTCCACCTCCATATGTTCCCCCTTAATGAGCAGCAGACTCTGTGCGGAGAAGGGGCCTCTAGTTCCACACCCGTGCTGTCTGTGGGGATGGATGGCCTGTAGATCCATTGCCAGCCAGAAACCAACACTCAGAATCCCAGATCCAGCCAGCTCCTGAGCAGCCCCCCTCCAGATACCTTCACTACACCTGAGTGCTTGTGGAACTTTGAGGACACTTGTTTTATTTTTGCCTAACAGCTTTTATTTTATTTTATTCATAGAAAAATTCTTCTTGGCTCAAAGGTATTTCTGACAGCAGGCTTCTCAAAGCATACGCGGACTTGAGCAAAGGGGCATGGATGGATGGACGAACATGCAGGCAGCACTGGGGGTGGCACTCTGGGTCTCTGCTGTTTGCCTTTAACACTAACTGTACTGTTTTTTCTATTCACGTGTGTCTAGCTACAGGACATAACATGAAAGGTAGCCTACAAGTAATTAAATTCAAGGGACTTTCTGAACTCCGTTAAGTTTTTACATTTAATCTGCTGTTTACCTAAACTTGTATGTATAGTTTTGGGGACAGGGGAGGGGTAGAGCTTTGCTAAAAATAAGCTCCAGGAGTGTTTCAAACCCAGTTAAAGAATGGATCTAGGGATAGTGGTTTTTTATCAAAGAAATCCTATTTTTTCATGTATCAAAGTACAGTCATTAGTTTAGTCAAACTAACTTTGGATGCCTCAGTTAAGCAGAGAGAAGCACCCTGCACATTAGGGTGCTGTTGATGGCCTGCTTGTATCCACCTTGCCATGGTACTAGAAAACAGATCTTGGAGATGAATAGCTCAGCTTAGCTTGGAAAAGAACTAATTTGTTAACAAAGAGCAAAGCTCAATCATGCTCAGAGAGGTGGCAGCAACAGTGCTGCATCTTCATTGTGGGGGCATGTAGTGTTGTCTGAAAACCATCAGAACTGGGGTCTGGTAGGAACAGGAGAAGGTTTTACATTGCATTGACGTCTCCATTTAAACAGCAAGCACTGGTTTTTGAAACACTCCATGAGGTATTTTAGTGAAGATGCAATATTTTTATGTAGTGTGATGCTATATCCTCATTTTAAGACTCCTCCCTGAGCATAGTATTGGAACAGCCTCTCTCCTCCATCCCCTCTGGCTCTCCCAACCACCTATGCTGTGCGCCCCCACCAGTCTCTTCTGCGCACATGGACGCCAGCATAGCTGTCAGGTGGTTGGAAAGAAAAAGCGCCAGAAATAGTTCATAGTACAAATCAGTGAATTCTCAAATCTAATTTTTTACTAAATTTTTGATACAGCCTCAAATTGTTTTATTAAAAAATAATTAAAAATGGTAACGCTGACAGCAGTTTGTATGAGCTCAGCTTCTTAGTATCACTGCAATGGGACTGACTGCTTTGCTCACTTTAAGTTCTGTCTCTCATAGTCATTGTTAAGTATTAGAGACGTCTAGGTTTCTTGCCTTTTTAAAATGAACTTCCATCTGTTTCTCCTGCAAGATTGGAGTTGCCCCATAGGCTGCTCCTTTGTTTTTTTCCTTTGGACTAAATCATTTTAAGCATGGATTTTTCTTGACCGTTTGAGAACTATTTTTGGTATATTTAGAGGGAGGAAAAAACCCTTTGCAATAATGTGTCCCTGCCCTGGCCAGGGCTAGGGCTGGGCAGACTCTGGCTGACTTTGCACACCAAGCAGACACTTTAAGCCATATTGACTGTTTTGCAAAGTATGTTTGTGTGCTGACATGGCCAGTTACACGCTAGTGGATGAATGGTTAAAATGACCTTCAGCTCCTACTTGCTAGGGTGGCTTTTACCATCAAGCCTTTTCTCTGCTTGGAGATCTTGTCAATCAAAGCAAACACCATGTCTGATTTTGTTAGGCCCTCCTTGGCTCCACAGTCTGTTTGCTTCTGGACCTTCAGATAGAGTGGAGGGTCAGCAATTGAAGTGGCGGTGCCCATTTGACACAACCTCAGGCAAGTTTGTACTCTTTCTGGCTTTACAGGCATGCAGTTGCAAAATGCCACACAGTACAAATGCCACTCTTCCTTTCCTCCCTCTGTGCAGGAATGCAAGAGTGGCCAACCTGCGGCATGTGTGCCACAAGTGGCACAGGCAGCCTTTGCGTGTGGCACACATGATCAGGAAAAGGACAGGCAGCTCAGCAGCAGATAGAACAGGGAGCAGAAAGAAGGACAGGCAAGGAGCATAGGGCAGGGAGTAGAAAGCAGAGCAGCAAATCAAGCAGGGGAAGGAAATTGGCATGGCACTTGAGGAGGGTTTGGGCCTATTTTGTGGCATGCCTGCCAAAAGGTTAGCACCCACTGAGCTAGAGCATTGGCTTGTGTTTGAGTTGTGCAGGCTTCCCAGGAGAGGTTCAAGGGTCATCTTGTCCTGCTGATCTCTGGGGAAGGGGTGGCAGATTGTCATGCCCTGCTCTGTCACCCAGAAAGCTCTGATTGTTTTGTGCTGAGACTAGAGATGTGTCTATGAGAGGGTCACCCCCCCTCCCCGCCCCCCAGTCAGTTGTGCCAGAAGTAGCTGTGTTGAGGTCTGAGCTGACAGGGTTGGATCTCAGATGCCAATCCAGCAGACCTGAAGCTATCTACACACAAAAACCTCTTAAGCCTGAATGCTGCAATTTGGAAAGGCCTTCCAAACAGTGCTGTTGTCCCTAGCAACTGCAACCACTCCAGACTGGCCATGCGCAAGCGCAAACCCTGTCAGGCCTGGGCCTACCTGTCACCATAGAAACTGGAGGCGAAGGGGCAGTGAACAGAATAATAATAATAATGGCATTCTCATCGGCCGCCTTCCCCTTAGCGCCAGTGCTGTTTATTTATGCCACTAGACACTGTAATGTTGAGAGAATCTTGTATTAAAAAGTGTTCACCAACCACTGATGTGTTTTTATTTCCTTATATCATTATTTTAAAGATGTGTTTTCTGCATTCTGTAAAGAAAGATATCAACTAAATAAACCAGTGTACTTTACTACAAACCAGTGGGCTTGTGAGCACTTCCTCAGCTTCTCTGTGTCCCCAGCACTGAGGAGTCGCATCCTGCAACTGAGAATTGATCCCAACAAGAAGTACTAAAGCAAGAGCAGATCTAGATCCTGTCTGCAAGCTTCCTGGGCCCAGCAGGTGTTATCAGTGGCAAAGCAGACTCTCTGGGGAGTGCCTCTCCACTTCTTGGAGAGAAATCTGCAGCTTTGCTCTGTCACCGGCAGCCTTTGCATGCGACAGAGTACCAGTGTCCCCTGGTTAGTGTCTAGTGATGAAAGAGCCGAAGTGTGAGGTGTGGCGTGTTGGTGACTCCATATACCTGCTAGCCTTCCCCATGGGCAGGGAGGTGTATCTGTGTCGTCAAGGTCAAACAGACGCCAGAGGACAGTTACTGCTCTCTGCGGTTACCGAAGAGAATTCTGTCCTCCCAAAAGCACCTAATGAAAGGGTCTGAGGCTGTGGGGCTTTACCCTGCCCTTACTGACACTGAAATAACCTCCTCCTGCTGATCCTACTCAGGGGAGACCGCAGCACTTGGCCCTCTGTCCCCACAGAGCAGATTTAGTGTGGGCAGCAAACCATGGCCTGAGGGAACCACTTTTCTGACTGCATCTGAAGGGAGACGGGGATTTGAGACATCGTTTAACTAGGTTTAAATTCCGTTCCAGTTAAACCAGTTTCCATAAATCTCCATGGAGGCTGGTTTGAATATTGCACCTGGCTGGGTTTGGCAGTGGCTTGGTTTGCTCCCTGCTGTTCAAGCCATTGAGTTTTACTAATACAGCTGTTCATAGAAAGCCAGTGTTACTTGCAACTGTTTCAAATTGTTTTTCACAACACAAAATTTTCCCTACCAGGAGCCAGAAGGTATGCTATGTGACTTGTGTGACCACTTACAGCTAAGCAGAGCAATTGCGATTTAAAATGTCAAGCCATAGGAAAATGAAACTTGAGAACACTGGGATCTGCTTGCATGGCTGGCAAAACAGGCAGTATACATCAGATAAGTGTTGCCAATGATTCACTCAACGCTGGCTAGCCCTGCTCAGCCACTAGTGTCACTCAGGCCTGCAGAGGGGATGGAGGTGGAGGTCATCCTCCAGGTGTTGGTTGTGCTGAGAAGTTCACTGAGGCCAGCTGAAGGGTGCTGCAAAGCAGCTAATAGATATCAGGCAGTGCTAATTTTGTCCCTGACACATTGGACACACATCCCAGGGTGCTGTTAATGTGACTTCCATTTTCTGTGGACCTCATGTAGCATTCCTGAAACACAGGTGATGATGGTATATCTAAAGCACAGTTTCATGCAGCAACTGGACAATTTTGAAAGGCAAGTTTCAGAGTGGAAGATAGAGAAAATCAACTTGTATTCTAGATGAGTTGAAATAAGCTGCTGCCATTACAACAGCAAAGAATACCTTCTGACTGTGTGCCCTGTCTGCTTTCTAAAATACAGTATTAATTGATTTTAACCTGGCCTGAATGCCAGGCTAGTGAAAAGCACTGCCTAAATGTTTGCATAGCTGCCAGGCTGCTGACTGAGGCAGACAGGAAAGTGATGCTCATTCATGCTACGAAGAACATGCTTTTTTAGAGGTAGGTAATGGGTAGCACAGCCCAGCTGCTGCCAACTGCATTTAGCAAGTGTGAGCTTGACTTTTCCTGAATCTATCCTTGGGTTGTGGATCCTGCTGTATCCTAAGGCTGTGAATGGGATTGCTCAGCAGTGTGTTAATCCCACTGTGTACAAAGGAAGCATGTGGAGAGAATGAGAAAGTGGTAGCATTAAAAAAAAAGCTGTTTGGTATTTAATTTTCAAGGGGCAAGTAAAGCATCAGAGATGGGCCTTTTGTGGGCCAAACCTAGCCCTCCATGCTGTGCCCAGCCATAGCTAAGGAGCAGTTCCTCTATCCCACTTGAGGAATTGGGAGCAAGGGGGAGTACCTGGTGTGACAGCTGATAAGACTCCCCAGGCCCACTCCATTTCCTTTCACTACAGAACAGGTATAGTGTGATGCTGGCTGAGCAAGATATCAGTTGGTACGATTCCTCCTTTCCTTCTCTACCTCCCCTCTCCATTGCACACTATATACTCTTAGGTTCAACTATGACAGAAGGTGGAGGATTCTATGCAGAGCTCCTCTATTTATGGATTCTTTATGGAAGCATTCATTATGACTTATGAGTGTCAGGTAACGCCCTTCTTGACACCTGCTGCATTTAAATTGAAACTGCAGTTTTTGGGGGGTATTACTAAACTGCTATTTCGTTTAGGCACCTAGCCCTGATCCCGTTACAGAAGGGTGTGTTTGCTACAAAAAGCAGAAACAAGGACATTTTTAGAGTCTGTGGGTGGAGTTAATTTTCCACTTTCAAGTTAATTTTGCTACTGAAGCTCCCTCCCTCGCGGTGTTGCCTCTGCCTTCAGTTGATTTCTAAGATCAGGAACAAGCTGAGAGCTCTGCTTTCCCTTACAGCTTTTGGCACAACCTGAGTCCCTCTTCAGTTTCCCAACTCCTGGCAAAGAGGGTAGCTGCCCTGTGGAATTACTGCTTGGAAATAGCTAGGAGGTGCAGCACAGGGGTATCGGACATAAGGACTGGATCCAGCCCACAAAGCCCTGCCATCCAGTCCCCAGTGCTACCTCTGGATCTGAGCCAGGGGCAGGCAATTATTTTGGGTGCTGGGCCGCTTACTGAGTTTCAGCAAGCCATTGAGGGCCACATGACAGGCAGCCCAGGGAAGATAAATACTAATTTTCTAAATTTTTTAGGGGCCCCATGGGCCGGATAAAATGGCCTGGCGGGCTGCATCTGGCCCCCGGGCAGCATTTTGCCCAACCCTGGTCTGAGCAGACCCATACAGGGCACGGTGTGGGTCTCCACCCGCATACCCCTACCCAAGTATAGTTGAAACAGCACATGTGGGTCCTAGAGCAGCCGAAATGCATGTCACATGGCAGAGTCTGGCTGAGGGGACTTAGCATGGATCCCAGACTAGCCAGAGCAGCCACTGGATCCAGTATGCTCAGAGAAAAGGGAGGAGAATCCATGGGCCTGATCCAGCTCACAAACCAGCCTCCCACCGCTCATCTGGCTCACAGGATAGGTGTAGCAAGAGCTGTGTCTTGGTGGGAATGCCAAGAGCTGTGTCTTGGTGGGGATGCACAGGCCAAGCAAAGAGAGTAATCAAAGTTACTTGTGTTTAGTATTAGGGCGAACATGGGTTTGCTCCCTTTGTCTGCAGCTCTTTATTCTGGGGCTCACAAAATATAAAGTCTGTTTAATGCAGGGGTGGACAAAATACAGCCCGTGAGGTGAATCCAGCCCACCAGGCAATACCATCTGGCCCAAAGGGCTCATCTGAAAGCGGAAGGACAATTATCACCAGCCCTGGACCTCAGCTGCCCTTCTGAAAGCCAGCACCTCCATACAGGAGATGTGGGTGGGCCCTGGACCAACAGCTCCAGCTCTGGTTCCTGAGCAACCAACTCCTGCCCCAGCCTGGCCTAACCTGCCTAGCCCCAGATAGGAGAGATAAGAAACTTCTGCCTGGCAGAGACTTTTGCCTGGCAACCCTGTGGCTGTTTCTCATCCCTCCCTCTCTGCAAGAGTGGAAATTCAGGTAAGGGCCCCACCAGGCCCAGGGCCAGGGACTCCCATTGGTGGAGTATGGGGACTCATGCATTGTGGGACCAGGTCAGGCTGATCCTGCACACTGCCGCCATGTGTGGCCAGGTACCTGGGCAGGATTTTTCATAGGGGCTGGAAGGGACCTCGGAAGATCATCGGGTCCAGCCCCCTGCACCAGTCAGGAAAGACAACTGGGGGTTAGGTGACCTCAGCAAGCTACCCGTCCAGTCTCCTTTTGGAGATTTCCAGGGTAGGCAATTGCACCACCTCTGGAGGGAGCTGATTCCACAGTCTGGCCACTCTAACTGTGAAGAAGTTTTTCCTAATGTTGAGCCTGAAACTGTCTTCCAGGAGTTTGTGGCCATTACTCCTGGTTTTCCACAAGGGTGCCCTGGTGAACAGTTGTTTGCCAAGCCCTTGATGTATTCCCCTGATGTTGTGGTAAGCTGCTACCCAGTCCCCTCTCAGCCTTCTCTTTTCCAGGCTGAAGAGTCCCAGGTCCCTCAGCCTTTCTTTGTATGGCTTGCTGTGAAAGTCTCTGATCATACAGGTGGCCGTTCTCTGGACTTTCTTTAACTTTACCACATCCTTGTTAAAGTGCGGCATCCAGAACTGGACAGACTACTCCAGCTGTGGTCTCACCAGTGTGTGGGGAGCTGTGCGCTATGTGGCCCAGGTGGGCTGGCCCCACCGCCTGCCACCACATGCAGCTCCAGGGCCCCCCCCACACACACACGCACATACCTCACACACACCCACTCTGTGCCCTGCACACACCCTCTACCCCACATACACACACACCTTACCCTCTATCATATCCATACCCCACCATACATGCATACACTCCCCAACCACACACACACACCACTCCCCTCCACATACCCCACTACCTCCCCACACAATATACAAGAGTAAGCTATAATTCTGAGCTATTATGCAATTGCTTCTATATACACTACACAAACACACAAATCAAGACAAAATATTTTTAAAAATAAAATATGTTATAGTAGATGTTTAATTTTTAGTATATGATTTTTTTTTCTGGTTCTAAGATGGCAACCCCTCCCCCCCACAAAAGGAGTACTTCTGGGAGCAAGGGGAGGGACATCCAGTGGCAAAGGTCAGGGGTTAGGGTCCCAAGGTGGCAACCGGGGGGGGCAGGGCATCTGTCAAGGGGCAGGACTATCCTTGCAGCCCTCGACAGCTCACCAAAACTCATTAAGTAGCTCTCCAATCAAAATAATTGCCCACCCCCAATTTAATGGCAGGACTGCAAATCCAGAGAAAGTAAAAGAGTAGGAGGCACAGAAGGGCCTGTGTGGGCAGTTTTCCTAGAGTAGCAAGGAGCCTCTGGAGTCCTGCCTTAGGACATTGTTACATGGTAATTTTGGGCAGCTCCTGGAGCTTTTGGCCTTGGGATATCTGCACATTAACACCTGAAACTGGTTTTAAACACTCATTATGGGCTCAAATTTGGGCTACTCCAGGGCAGGATAATCACTGATCCATGCCACACAGCCAAACATCCCACCTGCCCTCGTCCCCTGCTGGTCCAGATCCAGCCCACTGCCTCCACCCCATCCCCTGCTATTTGTGACTGCCTGCACTGCCTGTCCCATGGTAGTAGGCAAGGAAGTGTTAAACTGCCTGCTTCATTGGACTGTTGCTGCTGTTCTCTGGGCCAGAAGAACAGCAGCCAAGCAATGTTTCATCTGCAATCCCTCAGTCGAGAATGATTGTCTTCCATGAATGTCTTATCTGTGGGTCTGAAAATGGCTGATAAGGCCAATCCAAGATCAATAGACTGTTACAGCTTGGACATGTGTTTCCATGTGGGGTGAGTAGCTCCAGATTCTTGATTTGGTCTGGAACACATTGTTTCTGCCACTCCCACTTTTCCATCTCCTGTTGTCATCATAAGGTTTCAAAGTACTGAGATCCTTTCAGCAGACTCTTCCTCCATTTGGGGGCTGTCCTGGGTGATAGTCTCCCATGAGTTGATGTCAATATTGCATTGTTTTCAAGTTGGCCTTGAGGACATCCTTGAAGCACTTTCTCTGCCTTCCTCTTGATCGTGTGCCTTGACCGAGCTGGGAGAATAAGATTTACTTTGTGAGTCTGGAGTTGGACATCTGGATGACATGGCCAACCCAGCAAAGTTGATATTGGATGATCATCACCGTGATGCTCATGGTATTTGCTTGTGAGAGGATGTTAATGTTGGTGTGTCTATCTTCTCATTGGATTCGAAGGCAGGAAGAACTGGTACTTCTCTTGATGTGTGTCCTGTACATCGTCCTCAGCTCAGCTCCATACAGGAAGGTGGGGACCTTTGCAAACCCGTTTTCTCAGATGTCTGAAGGCTTCATTTGCACATCTGTAGTGATGTTGGATTTCTTTATCAATGTTAGCCTTCTGCAAGAGATGGCTTCTGAGGTACAAAAAATACTCATAATTCTTCATTCTCACCATAAATTTGAATTAGCAGAGCTGGGGACTGCTTGTAAAGAGCTTGTGGATGAAGGACCTTAGACTTCTGAATGTTAAATGTCAGTTGCATTTTCTTGAGTGCCTCGGTAAAGATGTGACAACTGCCTACAGGTCTGTTTCCAAGTAGCACAGAATACAGCATCATCAGTGTACTGGAGTTTGATGACTGAGGTTGGAGTGGTTTTGCCTTTGGCTTGGAGTCAGCTAAGATGAAAGAGTTTACCATCCATCTGGCAGTTTAGCTGCACTCCAGCTGGAAGCTTGTTGGTGGTCAGATGTAGCATCACAGTAAGGAATGTCAAGAAGAGTGTTGGGGCGATGCTGTAGCCTTACTCAACTCCTGTCTTAACCACAAAGGGCACGTCCACACATGAAAGCTCATACGCTTGGAGTAGCTCATATAGCAGCGGCACAAATGTGTGCCAGGGACTTGTGCCTCAGCACACGTACCTGAATGTACACTTTATCGTGGGGTAAAATGCACCACTTGGGGTAAACTGACCCTGCCAAGCTCCTCCCAGATCTTCAGCCACAGGAAGCTAGAGGCTGGGGCCAGCACCTGAGCTGGCCCCAGCAGTATAAAAACCTGCCCTGGCGAGCAGCTCAGGGAGCTTCTGAGGCCCAGCCAGTTGGTATCTGGGAGCACTAGCCCCTGGTGCTAACTGTACTGCTGAAGCAGCCCTAATCTAGAGTGGCCCCTGCACCTTCACCTACTGCAGCAGTCTGGCAGCAGGGGCTGCTGCCTATCTGTGACCTGCTGCCACCTGCAACAGCATCTGCCTCCTTGAACTTGCAACCCCATGGCTGTGTGCCTGCCAAACCCAGATGGGGACCACATGGCCACCTGGGCTGTGGTATGGGCACTGCAGCAGAGCCTCCTGCTTCTCTGGGCTATCTGCCAGTGGGCCGTGGCTGCACGGTTGGCCTTCATCTGGCACTGCTGTCATGTCTTCTGGTATCCCCACCCTGCCATCAGAGCAGATATTGCCCAGATGTGCTCATTGTGGTGGCCCTCTTTGAACTGTTTAAGTGTGTCCTCCTTGCCCCAAATGGCCAGGAGATCAGCCACCTCCTCTGTCCTCCAGTTTGCTCCCTGGTGCTGGCCATGGACTGGCGGGCTTCTTTGTCCAGGTCCTGCCACTTGCCACACCAGCAGGGTGTTTCCTGTTTAAAAACTGCAAATTCTCTGATAAAAAAAAATCCAAATTCTTTTATTAAAATCCAGTATTTACAATTTTAAAACAATTTGGAAACCTACCAGTGCCTCTATCATCATAATAAAATGAATTCTAAATATCTATACACTTTG
>NW_017728938.1:4901644-4905675 GCF_001723895.1 Crocodylus porosus | reverse complement strand
TGCCACTTGCCACACCAGCAGGGTGTTTCCTGTTTAAAAACTGCAAATTCTCTGATAAAAAAAAATCCAAATTCTTTTATTAAAATCCACGTTCTTCTGCAATTAAAATGAAATGCCACTATATAGAGAGAGATCAGTTGGGCAATGTTTTATTGATATACAGTATTTACAATTTTAAAACAATTTGGAAACCTACCAGTGCCTCTATCATCATAATAAAATGAATTCTAAATATCTATACACTTTGGTATTTGCCTTTTTTTTTTAACATAGAAAAATCAGAGCTGCCCCTGCCCCTTTCGCTCACCAGGATGTGGGTCTCTGAGTAGCACTGGGATTTCAGTGCCTTGCCCCTGCCCTTGCCTGTGCCTCTTACTCCCAACCCACAGCCCCACCAGCACCCCTCACTCCTGACCTACAGCCCCTGCCTGCCCCCACTAGCTCCCTCCCAGCAGCAGCTCTGTCCCAGCACCAAGACATAAGTCCAGCTGCAGCTGTCTCACCTCCTGCTTTGTGGCTTTTAGCAGTGCCAGCCCTTGCTGTTCTGCAACCCAGAATCTGTGCCCAGGCCCCACCAATCTCCATGTTGTTCCTGGGAAGCCCTCAGCTGGGGCTCAGGGACTGGGCTGGGCAAGCCCCTTCCCTTCCAGGCCAGTCTCCCTCTGTACCTGCTATTCTTGAGGGGCTCTAAACATGGCTTGGGCAGCCTCTCCTACGCAAAGCACTGCTCCATCCCCAACCCCCATCTCTCTCTCTCTCTCTCACACACACACACACACACACACACACACACACACACACACCGCTGCCACCTCCACCCCTTCCCCTAGCCCATCACAACCCCCAAGTAGTTCCTGGGACCAAAAGGCCCCTTGGCTGAGGCTTCATGTCCCAGCACTGGTGTGGCCACAGGGCAGGACTGCAATGTAGCAGTTGCCCCTGCAGCCATGGCTCCTGCTGGTCCCATTCTGTCTCACAGCTGGGCACACAAGGTGTGAGATTTGTGGGGGGGATGTGAGGTATCAGGGGAGAAGGTATGTGTGGGATTTTTTGGGGGTGGATGTAGGGTTTGTGGGGGTGAGGTTTGTGAGGTGATGTGGGGCTTGTGCAGGGGTTTATGGGGGTGGGGTTTATGAGTGGGTAGAGGTGGGGTGTTTGTGAGTGGATGGGGGGGGTTATGGGTGTGCAAAGACTATGTGGGGGTAGGGGGGACTGTGTGGGAGAGGTGGGTTCCCTGCCCACCCACCCCCACATGGTGCACAGCTCCTCTGCAGCAGCACCAGTGGCTGTCTGGGCACTGGTGGCTAGGTCCTGGCAGAGACCCCTGGGGGCTGCACATGGCGCATGGTACCAGCTCAGCCCACTGGCATGCGCCCTCATGTAGGACCAAGCTGGCTCTTGCTGTGCCACTGCTGCCAGATTTATCCTACTTCTATTTGCTCCAGCACACTGAAGCAGTGTGCTGGAGCAGCAGGGACACCCAGCAGGCATAGAGACCCTCAGGCTGGGTGCTAGAGCATCTCTCTGGAGGATCCAGTCTTCGGTTGCCTGCACCACTTTTTTTCAGCTTGTTTTTTTTTATACTGGAATTTCCCTGTATCAAATTTAGAGTCCGCACTGTAAATATATGCAGCGTGGAGAACTTTTTTTTGTTCCCAGCGTGCCTCTTGTGGCATCTCAAACTGTTTTGAGATGCTGCAACAGACATGTACTCGCTCATCTGGACCCAGCCAAAGGGATCTGTGATAGATCCATTGCTGAGAACCACCACTTGCATCATGAAGCAGGCAAGGAATGGTGATGTATTTTGGTGGGTATCTGTACTTCAGAAGGGTCCTCTCCAATGCTTTTCAGTTGACAAAGTTGAAAGCTTTTGTGAGGTCAAATAAGGCCATGTAGAGATGTTTACGTTGTTCCCAGCATTTCTCCTGCAGCTGGTAAGCTGTGAAGATCATATCAGTTGTGCTTCTTGATGCCCTAAACCCACGAGGAGATTCTAGGAGAAGCTCTTCAAGTGGAAGGAGACGATCCAGGAGGGTTCTCACAGTGATCTTTCCTGGGTGGACAGCAAAGTGATCCCTCTGTAATTTCCACTGTCAGACTTATGTCCTTTCTTGAAAATTGACCTCAGGAATGCCATGATTGTGACATCTGGGATTTCCTCATTATTCCAGATCCTTAAGATGAGGGCATGGCGTTGTGATGTGAGCTCCTCTCCCCCCACTTGAAGATTTCAGCCCAATGCAATGAGCAGCCACCCGCAGGCAGGCAGCTGAGTGGGTAGAAGGCAACTAGAGCTGGAGCCCCACATGCTGCATCAGGAGCTTCTTGGATGCTGCTTCCCTTCTGTGTGGTTGGGCATGTACCCCCACAGCTGCCACCACTTCCCTGTGCTACTTGCTGCCTGGAGTGGAGCAGCAGGGGAAGGAAGAGGAGAAGTCACTGGAGGCAGGGGAAGCTGAGCAGTATCCAGATGGTTGCAGCAGCAGTACTGTGCACATTGGCCTTGGCCTTGGTCCCAGCCCTGGCCCTGGCCCTGCGCACATTGGCCAGGGCTGGGGCCAAGGCTGGGGCAGTGCCATCAGCAGGCATGGGTGAGTGTGGGCAAGAGCATGGCATGGGCTTTCCTAGGTGGGAGTGGGTGGTGCTCAGCCCCATGTGGAGCACCATGAGGGCTACTGCAGCCCCAGTAGGGGTGGGGGCAGTCTGCACCTGCATCTGCACCACACTACCTAGGCAATCTCTGCTGCACATGCCCCCTGCCCCACTCCCTCCATCCCCCTACCCCGGCCAGGTCCTGGGACCTAGCGTACGGGCAGATCCCCCCTTCTCCCTTCCACATTCTACCCAGCCCTTCCTCACACACTCCATGCCCTACATACATCCACCCCCACCACACACACCCTTCCCCCCACAATATACAGACTAAGAATAAATTTTTAGCTATTATGTAATTGCCTCTATATACACTACTAAAAAAATGTAAATCATGACAAAAATATTTTTGAAATAAAATTAATATATGTTACAGTAGATGTTTTATTTTTAGTATATGATTTGTTCATCTATAATTTGTTAAAATGATATCTTCTGAAAGATTTGTGTCAACAGCACACCAAAACTCGTTAAGTGGCCCTACAGCTGAAATAACTGCCCACCCTTACTTTAGCCACACTTCTGCAGCTTGGCCTAGGCCCCTTGAAAATGACCAAGGCTAGCAACAACATGTCATAAGGATGCCTAACAACTGGCTCTCAGAAAAGGACCTATACTCCCACCTCACCAATGGGTACTGCTCTAGAGGTGGACAAAAGAAGAGATCCAAGGATGCCTTGAAGGCTAATCTGAAGAAACAGAATCATAGAGAAGTAGGGCTGGAAGGGACTTCAAGAGATCATCTAGTTCAACCCCATGCCAGAAGCAGGATCATTGCTATCCAAACCATCCCATACAAACTATAATCAAAACTCTGGATAAGAATACCATCAACCCTAACCTGCCACAGGTAATGCAATATTAACATCAGTATCTGGGAGACTCAAGCACTGAATCATCCCCAATAGTGCAGTGATATATGACAAGCCATCAATCATTTCAAGGAAACTGGCCTCACTATGGCTGTGGTTAGGCAAGCAAGGCAAAGGGAAAGAGCTGTGATCCAGCATCACCAGGATCCACTCCACATCAGGATCCTGGAACTATTTGCCATGTCTGCAGTTGAACATGTGGATCTTGGGACTGATCTCTTCACTCACCTCTGAACTCACCAATGACTAGGGCCCTGAGAAAACTGCGATTTCACAGCCTGCATGAATACTGCGAAATTAGCCCCACACCGTGATTTTTAAGGGTCATGAGCCTGTGCTAGAAAAATGTGCAAAAGCAGAAGTTTCCCTTTGCAGACTGGCAGTATTCCAGCTGGAGTACTGCGTCCAGTTTTGGGCTCCACAATTCAAAAAGGATGTGGAGAAGCTTGAGAGAGTCCAGAGGAGAGCCACGCGCATGGTTAGAGGTCAGGAAAACAGACCTTA
>NW_017728938.1:4892993-4894231 GCF_001723895.1 Crocodylus porosus | reverse complement strand
GGTCATGGGATGGTCAGAGCCTGGGTGGCCTGTCCAGGAGTGCAGGGGGGGCTCCTGCTGCTACATGCCCAGGCACAGGGCACGTGCCCCCCAGATTTGTGCATGGTATGAAGGCAGGCTGTTGCTGCGGGCTGAGCTCTGTGTCCTGCTGCCGCTGCCTCAGAAGCCATGCAAAACCATGTGCCTGCCACCACAAGGCTGTACCACGTCCCCTCCCCCTGGCAGCGGCGGGCACATGGTGTTAAGCAGATTCCAGCCCACCTCTGCCCTGCACACAAATCCAGGGAGCACGTGCCCCCATGCCTCCCCCAGGGTGGGCACAGCAGTAGGAATCCCCCTGCACCCCTGGGCAAGCTGCCTGGGCTCCAACCATCCTACGACCCATCCTAGGGCTCCACTCACCTCAGCCCCTGCCCCACTTCCTCCCTCACTGTGGGGGCCTCAGTCTGCCCCCCCCCATGCCCCTTCCCCTTCACAGACTTGCCTGCTGTGGTGGGCAGTGCTCCTACCATGCTGCAATGCTGGCTGCATGCAGACTGCGACTCCATGTCTGTCTATGAACACCCCTCCCGCCCTGCTGCAGCTACCTGGGCTGCCCTGCAATCCTCTGCGCTGCCACCACTGACTCACACTTCGGGGAACTCAGCCCTGTTAGCCCTGGCCTTCCACTGCCTATGGTGTGTGCCTGCCTGTGGCACGTGCATGGGTAAAGTATCATTTTTCACAGAATATTCACAGAACTCCCAGGACCCATTTGCCAAGATCAATGGTAGTGCCATGAATATTCCAGGAAAAGTGATACTTTACCTGCACACATGCTGCAACTTTTCTACAGGAAATCTGCAATTTTCTCAGGGCTCTACCAATAGTCATTCACTGGAAAACTGTCATGCTTATATAAAGGGACTGCTGCTGACCATGACTACATGCCCCAAAATGAATAAGACCCTTGAAAGATATTGATTTCTATGTACAAACGGATGACAGGAGAAACTATAGCTGTTATTGAACTAAAGAGACTGCGTAAGAACTGTGCTTTTGGGAATGACAGAATCTCTGATTAGAAATAGGATTATTTGTGGCACTGCAGACATTATTGCCTTCTACGATCAGGTCACAAAGGCATTGGACGCAGGTGTCACAGTGGATGTAGTCTTTCTGGACTTCAGCAAGGCCTTTGACACTGTCTCCCACCCCATCCTCATTAAAAAACTAGGTGACTGTGGCATTGATGCCTA
>NW_017728938.1:4884908-4892313 GCF_001723895.1 Crocodylus porosus | reverse complement strand
ACTGTCAGGGCAGCTAGGATCTGGAACCAACTTCCAAGGGAAGTGGTGCTGGCTCCTACCCTGGGGGTCTTTAAGAGGAGGCTTGACGTCTACCTGGCTGGGGTCATTTGAGCCTGGTTTTCTCTCCTGCCCTGGGCAGGGGGTTGGACCTGATGATCTACAAGGTCCCTGCCAACCCTACTTCTATGAATCTATGAAAAGGCTATTGCATTGGATTCAAAGGCAGGCAGCATTGATGGTACTTCTCCAATGACTTGAAATTTGCCCTGTATAACATTCATGTCTCCTTGGGTGCCCTTTCTTTGGCACCTTCCTCATTATCACCAAGCCTTGCAGCCAGCCGACTTCCACCCCCCCCTGCCCCTCAAGTCAGTGGCACTGCTCCAGGCAGGGGCAAGTGGGCAGGGCCTCAGGGAGCAGTCTGGACAGGCAGGTAATGCTGCTGCTGTCTGGGAGCAAGGCGGGTGGACTGAAGTAGGTGTCACCCTATCTGCGTGTGCCTGACCCAACTCCTCCTGAGCAGTGGCTGGAGGCAGGGATTTTGTTGGGCTGAGCACTACTCCTCCTGTCTGGGGTGGAGATCGACTAGGGGGGTGCGGAGGAGAGAGCTGCTGTGAGTGCAAGCTGCTCACACATGCATATGTATGTGTGTGACTAGCAACGAGCCTGGGGCACTCTTTTCCTTTAAGAAGGGAGCAACCCAATGAGAGGACACTGCAGGCCAGGCAGGGCACAGTAGCTACAGGTCACTGTGGCAATGGGGCAATGAGGCATTCAGCAAGCACCTGCAGGCAACCCAGGCAGTCTGCTGAACAAGGGGGCAGGGCCCTGGGAGGCATATAAGCCCAGGGCTTCAGCTGGCAAGCTAGTTTAGCCCTTCAAGCTGCAGTCAGGAGCTCCTGCCCAGGAGAGCTACCCAGGGATAGACCAACTACTTTTCCTGTGGGAACAGTGAGGCTTGGGGAGCTCACAAGGAGCCCAGGGCTGGGAGAAATGCTGGCACAAGGGGAGAGAGAAGCTTTTCCCTTTTAAAGGGGCAGAAGGCTGCTTCACCTTTATGTTTATATTATACCCCAGGGGCTTAGTGTTTGTGTGGATGCTATACTGGTGGTTTGGGTTGGGACTATAGGGGCAGGATATGGAGGTCTCATTGCTGCCCATGGGTGGGGGGCAGGCTCAAGGATCAAGCAAATGTTGAGCCCAGAGTGGGCAGAGAGTGAGACCACAGAGCCTGACAGGTGCCCAAGAGGATTTCATAGACATTGGGGCTGGAAGGGACTTCAGAAGATCATCGAGTCCAGCCCCCTGACAAAGTGCAGGAAGTCAGCTGGGGTCATAGTGTGCCCACCGGGCTTTATTCACTCCGTAGGGTACCACCCTTTTGATGTCGCCCTGCCCCCAGGACCCTTGAGGGTAATGCGGGTGTTCTTTCTCTGCTTCGTCGCCCCCGTTCTCTCCTGCCACGTCTTGCTGTACCGTCAATGGGGGGGAGCCATCTAGTGAGTCCCTCATAGCCCGGGTCCCACCCAGTGGATGTACACGGGGCTCCAACCACCCCTGCACCCCAGCCTCACACCACCTTCAGAAGCAAACCCTAAGGAGGAGGTACATGGCTCCTCTTGCCCATCTTCAGCCTTTCCCTATACCTATCCCTTATACCTAAAGGCTCGAGCCTTTACAGTTACAGGTTTGGCTCTGGACCCTCTGTCCTTAGGACCTTCGTCCCTAATAAACACGGGCACCCATGGTTCCGGCGGCGACCCCACCCTGATCCGGCTTTTCCCTCGGGATCCTTGCCACCTTGACGTGCCTAGTGTGCACCTGGTTCCCGTGGGTCCTCCGCGATGCCTCCTCTTCCCTGTTGTCTTGTCCAGACACTGTCCAACCGCTGCCGGCTCCTGGGAGTTGTTGCCGGTTCCCTCTCTCCCGCTCTTCCTGCTCCGGCCCCTCCTCCTTCCTTGGACGCCGTGGGGCTTCGTTCTCCCCTTTCGTTGTCAACGGATCTCCCTCTTCAGGGCCATCCACCCCTTCCTCTGCAGCCGCCGCCACTTTTATCTTCACCAGCCGGTGTCTGGTGCTGACCTCACCGGCCGGCCACAGCTGTATAAAAAGCCGGCTCATGAGCCACGCAGGTTTCGCCAGCGTGTCATCCCCTGCCGCAGGTGAGTGTCTTGTTTCACCCCGGTCTCTGGGACATAACCCCCCCCACCAGTCGCCTTGTGGCAGTTCCCATGATCGTGCGTGCCCATTACCTGCGTCTTCCTGCCGGACCTGCACCTCTCGCTGTCTGGAGTCCGGGATCCACTTGTCAGAACATCTGGACAAGAAATCCGCGGTGATGTTAGTTCTCCCCGGGCGATATAGGATATGGAACTTAAACGGCTGGAGACTAAGGCCCACCGTGTGATACGCGCATTTTCTACCTTCGCCGTGTTAAGCCATTTCAATGGCGCATGATCTGTCACTAGGGTGAATTCCCTACCGAGGAGATAGTATCTAAAATACTCAACCGCCCATTTGATTGCTAGGCATTCCCTTTCAATCGCCGCGTACCTGGTTTCTGCGGGCAGTAACTTGCGGCTAGCATATGCTACCAGTCGATCTATTCCAGTGTCGCACTGGGTCAACACTGCTCCGACAGCTGTTTCAGATGCGTTGGTCTGCAATGAGAAGGGTTTCCTAAAATCAGGGGTATGAATGATTACCTCCTCGCACAACACACGTTTCAAGGTTTGAAAGCTCCGTAACCTGTCTGCTGTCCACTGCACCCCCCTTTTTGGTGGACCTTTTAGCGCCTCCGACAGAGGTGCAGACACTTCCGCAAATTTGGGAACAAACCTCCGGTAATAGTTCACTGGCCCTAGGAAGGACTGCAGCTGTCTCAGAGTTTGGGGACCTTGGAAAGAATGAATGGCCTGAACTTTGTCCTGTAATGGTCGAATGGTCCCCTGTCCTACGAGAAACCCCAGGTAATTTGTACATCTATAGGCGATTGCACACTTTCAGGGCGTCGCTGTCAGGGCCGCCTCCTTCAGTTCCTGCAGGACTGCCCGTAGAGCTTGCATGTGCTGGTCCCACGTCCAAGTGAAGATGACTATATCTTCGATATACGCTGCTGCATATCATCCATGGGGCGCCAGGAGTCGTTCCATTAGCCTTTGGAACGTGGCTGCCGTACCGTGCAACCCGAATGGCATGTTTATGAACTCGTACAGTCCCCACGGGGTCCTGAAAGCAGTCTTGGAGCAGTCACAGGGTCTCAGGGGAATTTGCCAATATTCCTTGGCCAAGTCTAAGGTAGTGATATACCGAGCCGCTCCGATCCGCTCCACTAACTCAATCATTCGCGGCATGGGGAAGGCATCGAACGCTGCTACACTGTTTAACTTGCGAAAGTCTATACAGAGTCGAAGGTATCCATCCATGCTTCCGAATAGGCACCAATGCTCTCCTCCAGGGGCTTCGGGATGGTCATATTATCCCTAGTGCCTGCATTTTCTCCACCTCGGCCTTCACCTCTTCGTTCCAGTGATATGGCAGCGGCCACCACCGGTCCCGTATTACCACTCCAGGCAGGGTATGGATGACGTGATGCGTGCCCCGTACACACCCTGGTTCCTCTGAGAATACCGCTTTGAATTCCTCTAGAATATTGTCTACCTCCATCAGCTGTGGTGGCTTCAAGTCCCCATGTATTTGGACAGTTCCGGCGCCTTTACTGTTTTCACTACTCTTCTCTCCGTCTTCCCCCCCGAAGGTCACCCAGCCTTCCGGTTGCTGCCACTCTCTCAATAAATCAATATGATAGATCTGCTTTGGCTTTAAATGCCCCAGGTGATAGACTTCATAGTCTACAGGCCCCACTTGCCTTATAACCTCAAAAAGCCCCTGCCATTGCGTTAATACTTTACTGGTTGAGGAAGGCAACAGGACTAACACTTTCTGTCCTGGTCGAAACTGTTTCTCCTTCGCACGAGTATCATACCGGGCTTTCTGCTGTTGTTGGGCTTGTTTCAGGTTCCCTACCACGAATTCTCATGTCATCTGCACTCGTTGTTGAAATGCTTGCTGATATTTTGACCACTTGGGGACGGTCTCCGGGCCCTGTTCCCATTCTTCCCTAAGACTCTGCAGGAGGCCCCGGGGCTGATGCCCCAACACCAACTCAAATGGGGAGTATCCTAACGACTCCAACGGGGCATCCCGTAGCACAAATACAACCAGTGGCAGCAACAAATCCCAATGGCGGGGGTCCCCTTGGATACACCGCCGCAGCACTCTCTTCATCGTCCCATTTAGCTGCTTGACTAACCCATTCGTTTGAGGGTGGTACACCGATGTCTTGAGCTGGCGGATCCGTAACGTCCGACAGACCCCTCGCAACACCCCCGACATAAAATTCCACCCTTGGTCCGTGAGGATCTCCTGTGGGATCCCCATGCGGGCTATCCATTTCACTAGTTCCTCTGCAATGCACAGCGCTGTCACTGACCTTAGAGGTATGGCCTCCGGGTACCAAGTAGCATAATCCACGAAGACTAGGATAAATTGGTAGCCATTGCTGCTCCGCGGTAAGGGTCCCACCACGTCCATTGCTATTTGAGAGAATGGCTGATCTATGATGGGCATGGGTTGAAGTGGGGCACAGGGAGGTCTATCCTCTCGGGTTTTCTGGTACACCGGGCATTCGGCGCAATGCCGCACGATATCGTCCCCCAGTTTAGGCCAATAGAACCACCGGGCGATTTTACCTATGGTCCACTCCCGACCCAGATGTGCCCCCATGGGAGTGGTGTGGGCCATATGCCACATGGCCTGTCTACACTCTCGCCGTACCACCAGGTGGACTCTCTGCTCCCGTCCCCCTCTACCTGGTGTTATCTGATAGAGAAGGTGATGTCTCACCTCAAAGGGGCTTGCAGCACCCACCGTTGTCGATGCTCATCGCTCCTCATCCGTCGCCTTGTTCCACAGTTCCTGCAGCTCCGGATCTTCTCTCTGGGCTTCTCGGAACTGAGGTCCACTGATGTTATCTTTCCATCCTTCCCCGGAACTTTCCTCTTCTTCAGTCAATTCGGCCGGGCCACTCGCATCCCCGAGCCAACCTTCCCAGTACTTCCACTTCCGTCGTGGCACCTCGATGTCTCGTACCCTATCTACAACCTCATACAAAGGGGCCCAATCTTGCCCTAGCAGCATCTTGCACGCGAGGTGGGGTGCCAACCCGACCACCAACTCCCCCTGATGCTCCATTACCTTCATCCAGGCCTTAACGTAGCGCAGGACCTGGGTGTCACCATGAAGGCAGGACACCCTCACCAAGTCCTCCTGTCCAACCCCATCTCCAGACCACAGATCAGCCCGGATCACTGACTGGGCACAGCCCAAATCTAATACAGCTCACACTGGTCTGCCCTCTATTTACGCCTGTACTACAGGGCGCTCCCACACGGGGCTTTCATTTGCTGCCCCAAAGCTACAATCCATCGGCTCCCCACCATTCCAATCTCTGGGGAATTCCCTCATCCCCTTGGATGTACTCATAGTATTGCCTTTTCCCCAACCACGTCCAGGACATTCTCGGGCAAAGTGGCCCCCTTTCCCGCAATGATAGCACACCATGTCCCAACTTTGGGGCCGATACCCCATCTTCCGATGCTCGGGGTCCCTCGATACCAACACTGCTCCCGGGGTTCCTCTCCCTTTCTGTGGATAGAACCACTCAGAGGTCGCAAAGTCTTCTGCCACCTTTAACGCTTCTTCACATGTCGCCGGAGCATGTTGCCTGACCCACTGCTGGGTTCGGTCTTCCAAGTCATTAACAAACTGCTCCAGGATGATCTTGTCCATCAGAGCCGCCATCGTACATGCCGACAAGTTGACTCACTTCCCGAACAGATCACATAGCCTTTGGAGGAGTACCCGTGGCCTCGTTTCCTCAGACGCCTTACGAGCTCAGAAGAGCTGCTGGAAGTGTTCTGGGCTTAACTCCAGGCAGTACACTATCGCCACCTTCACTGCCCCATAATCTTGGGCCTCTTCCCGATTCAGGCCTGGGCCTGGCCTACTAGCAGTGCTCCCAGTTGGCTTGCCCACAGCCGCTTATCCAAAGCCATCGCTATGGCGTGCCACTCAAACGCCTCTATAAAGGCCTCAGGATCGTCCTCTGCTGACATCTTCAGCATCCCCAAGGTAGCTGAGCCCTGCTGGGCTAGCCACCTCTGTTGCGACCCCATGATTTGGGTTAAGGCCTGCAGATTCTGGGCAATCAAATTGGCGGGACCCATTTCGGATGCCTGCATCTCTGATGTCCCGAACCACAGTTCCCGGCCAATGCACCATGTACTGTGCCCGCTGGGCTTTATTCACTCCATAGGGTACCACCCTTTTGATGTCGCCCCGCCCCAGGACCCTTGAGGATAATGCGGGTGTTCTTACTCCGCCTCGCCACCCCCGTTCTCGCCTGCCACGTCTTGCTGTACCGTCAATGGGGGGGAGCCATCTAGTGAGTCCCTCGTAGCCCGGGTCTGACCCGGTGGATGTACACAGGGCTCCAACCACCCCTGCACCCCAGCCTCACACCACCTTCAGAAGCAAACCCTAAGGAGGAGGTACGTGGCTCCTCTTGCCCATCTTCAGCCTTTCGCTATACCTATCCCTTATACCTAAAGGCTCGAGCCTTTACCGTTACAGGTTTGGCTCTGGACCCTCTGTCCCTAGGACCTTCGTCCCTAATAAACACGGGCACCTGTGGTTCCGGTGGTGACCCCACCCCGATCCGGCTCCTCCCTCGGGATCCTTGCCACTCTGCCGTGCCTAGTGTACACCTGGTTCCCGTTGGTCCTCCGTGATGCCTCCTCTTCCCTGTCGTCTTTCCCAGATGCCGTCTGTCCACTGCCGGCTCCTGGGAGCTGTTGCCAGTTCCCTCTCTCCCGTTCTTCCTGCTCCGGCCCCTCCTCCTTCCTTGGACGCCGCGGGGCTTCGTTCTCCTCTTCCGTCCTCGAGGGATCTCCCTCTTCAGGGCCATCCGCCCCTTCCTCTGCAGCCACCGCCGCTTTTATCTTCATCGGCCGGCATCTGGTACTGATGTCACCGGCCAGCCGCAGCTGTATAAAAAGCCGGCTCACAAGCCGCGCGGATTTCACCGGCGCGTCGTCCCCTCCCACAGGTGAGTGTCTTGTTTCACCCTGTTCTCCGGGACACATAGGATCCCAGCAAGATAAGCATCTAATCTACTCCTGAACGTGTTCAATGTAGGTGCTTGAGCCACCTCCAATGGCAGGCTGTTCCACACCTTGGGGGCTCGGACAGTAAAGAAATTCTTCCTTATGTCCAGCCTGAAACGGTCTCGCAGTAGTTTATAACTATTCGTCCCTTGGGGCGCTCTGGTGAACAAATGTTCCCC
>NW_017728938.1:4876745-4884808 GCF_001723895.1 Crocodylus porosus | reverse complement strand
AGCAGGGGTCCAATGTTGCTCTTGTTTTTCCTCCGGCTCCCCACATATCTGAAAAAGGACTTTTTATTGTCCTTGATGCTCGAAGCTAGTTGGAGTTCAGTTGCAGCCAGGAACACAACCAGATAGGGGCCTGATAACTGAAAGGGGCGCAGTGCCCAGTGCCTGAAAGGGCTAGACCAAAGCTAGTGCCACAAAACCAGGTCTAATACAGTGGGCCTAGGCTAGAAGGCCTAACTGAGAGTAAAAGGGCAGAGGCTGAGGAGGCTGAAGCCCCAAGAAGAGAACGGTGTTACTGTAACAACCGTGAGGTTTGGGCTGTGGTGTAGGGAAGGAATAGAGCCACACAATTAGCCCCTAAGGCTTTATGTCTCCAGCAGGGCATGGTTGACCAAATGGGCCCAGCAAGGGGCCCAGGACAAGAGGAACCCAGTGAGGAGCCTAGAACTAGTAGAGGCCAGGTGCTAAGGACCCTCAGTGGGTGGGGGTTCATCTAGACGTGGGCCCATGCAAAGGCCTGTGGGCAGCTTCCCTTTTAATATTATTATTATTCCATTGAAGTGTGGCCGGTGAGAAGTGAAGGCACCCTAGAGCCAATATGGAGCACAGTCGTGGAGCCACCAGGAGGCATCACAGTTGCCCCTGAGACCCTTCATGCTACAGTCAGCGGTCACCCACCTGTAAGGCTGGCCGTGAATGCAAAGGCCCAGGCTACAGTGCTGAATGCACCAAAAGGGGTTGTTGTACATGCAGTTGGAATGAAAAAAGTTGGCCAGAAAAAGCCATCTCACAGGATGAAATTTTTCACTGCTAAGAAGTTACCTCACAGAGTGGAGTTTTCCATTGGCAAGAAGAATACCAAGGGAGAGAGGGCAAAAAGGCTGGCACATAGCAAATGTAGACAGCAACAGGGCCCTAAACCTTGTGTTGCATTTAGAAAGCTCTGTTTTAACTATAACAAGAGGAACCATTTTGCCAGGCACTGCAGATCCCAAGCACAAAAACCTCAAGTATTGCAATTGAGACCATACCAGAAGAATTTCATATAAATATGGTAGAATCAAGCAAAGTCAGAGGGACAGATTTTGCTGATGGACATATAAGGAACAATGGTTCAATTTAAATTGGACACTGTAGCACAGAGTAATATTTTGCCAGAGCATGAATATAGAAAATTAAAATTGAGGCCAAACATGAGTCCAGCAAACATCAAAATAACTGTGTTCAGAATCAAATATGCCAGTGCAAGGGAGATGTATTGCTAGCATCCAATATAAAAGCAGTGTATACAAACTCCCATTTACTGTGTTACCTTAAGAGATTACACCAATTTTTGGTCTGACAGCTTGTGAGAAATTGAATCTAGTTAAGTGTGCACTTGCAGTACAAGAAGACACTACATTTGTGCTTCTTGATCCTCTTGTCCATTATGTCCCAAATCCAGATAGTATTCTTAGGAAGAGAGCACCTTTTCCAGAACACAAGAAACCATGTTGTTTTGGGAAGAAATGTACCTACAGACACCAAGCACCAATACTATCATGCAGAAACAGGAAATCATCCTCAATAGTCTGTAGCTAACTAACTTTGTGCAATGTGTGAAAGCACAGCTGTTAAAAGTGCAAGTCAGTTGGATCTCAATATAAGAACTCAAGTCTGTCAAAATCTGGGAGAAAAGCTTCCCACAAAAAAAAATATCGAAAGCTTAAATTTCTTTGTTCTGAGGGGATATTAAGCCTCCTGAAAGACTCACAGACACTTATTAAAACTGCTGCAGAAAAGGGAAAATGGGAAAGTAAAGACTGACTCCAGAGTGACATGTTAATAGTGTTAGTCTTGTGCAAGTAACCTTTCCTTGGTAGACAGGCATGAATGGATTTTAGGGTACCTACAGAATGGGTCAGCTCCATAGCTATTATGGAGAGAAAAAATGCCAGTTATGTAAATACCTGGATCTGAGGCATGTCAACAAGCCTATCAATCAAGAATATTCTAATTTTCTAGTAATACATGATTTTTCAGTAAATTAGATGTATTCTCAGGATTTTGGCAGCTGAAGTTGACAGAGGTAACCTCTACATTATGAACATTTATTACTCCATTTGGAAGGTATCTGCATCTACCTTTTGGTATTGCCTTTGCTTCTGAAGTGTATCTATCGTAAAACTATACGCATGAATTATCAGCATATTCCTGGTGTGGATACCTTTATGGATGATAGAATCATAGAATCATTCTCATATTATAAAAACCTAAATCTGTCTGTCTGTCAGTAACGCTTTATTCATGCTCTGATTGGCCGACAAACAGCCAATCAGAGTGTGAAAAAGAGTTCTAACACAAGGCAGCCGGCTGCCATCATTGCAGGGACATAGGGGACAGAGTAGAGGGGATGGAGCCTCAACCCCACCTCCTTCCCCCCGCCTCCTGCTCCCTGAACGTGGCAGCAACAGAGTGGATGGAGCCCAGCACCCCACCCCCACCCCCGGTCCTGGTCTCTGCAGGTAACATGGGGGGGGGGGAAGTGGGCCTGGGCCCCAGTGCAGGGGGTGGAGTGGGCCTGGGCCTAACACAGGGGGCAAGGGGCAGGGAGCGGCTCCGACCAGGAGAAAGGCCACTTAGAAGTCACTTACCATAGTATCAAGTCACTTACAATAGTGAATAGGTAACTGCAGCAAAGAAAAACAGAAAAAGAAAGAGAATTTTCTGGGACTCTTGAAAGAAATGATGGTTAAAGGTTGGCCACAATACAAAATTGACTACAGCATAAATGTAACAGATTGCTGGAATTGCAGGCATGAATTTTCAGTGGTAGAAGGGATAGTTTTTAAAGGTGATAAGTTGTTCATAACCAAGGAGCCTCCTCAAGGAAGCGCTGCATAAGATCCACGAGGGTCATTTAGGAATAAAGAAATACAAAAAGCAAGTACATGAAGTAATATACTCACTCAGGATCAATAATGACATTGCAAAAATAGTGGAAAACTGTTACACCTGTTTAAAGTTTAGGCCGTGTCAGCAGGCCAAACTACTATAATTTCATCCAGTTCCATCTAACATATATGAAAAGGTTGCATTGATTTATGTGAAATTCAAGGACTTATTTGATAATTACAGACTATATTATTCCTTAGATCCAGCAGTATGCATTTTGATCAGTACTACTGGGAAGTCACTGATAGCCAGCCTGAAGGCCATATTTGCAAGATACAGGATTCCAGAAGATGCTTTTAGTGACAATTGGCCTCAGCACTCTGGTTCTGAGTTTAAGCATTTGGATGAGGATTGGGGCTTTTTGCATAGTACACCAAGCTCTAATTATCCCTAATCAAATGGCCTTTTCAGACCAAAAAAATACTGAAGAAATAATTTGGGAGGAGAGGTAATTTTATGAAAGTGCTATTGGCTTAGGAAAGTACAACCTGGCAAATAGCCAGTCATCAGCACAGCTATTAATGAACCAGTGGATAAGTTTGAATTTACCAATTTCTGATAGCTTACTAAAATATCAAGTTAATGATTCTATCAGAGAGAGGTCTGGTAAAGATGTTAGGGTGCAATGTGAAATAAGTGGTCACTGACAATCCTTCAAGTCAAGGACGATCTCTGTCATGGTTCATGGATGGGTCTTGAGGTGACGTAAGAGTTTAACCCACAGATGTTGTATGTCTTTCTACAGGGAGAGCAGACTGCATGCTGGGAATCCTTTTGTTTTCCTTCCTCTGTCCTCTCTTCTTTGCTTTGAGGGCAAGACACTTTACCTTGAATCAGGCTGCCACTTGGTTGAGGTTGCACCATCACTGGAGTCAGTAGCCAGTTCCTCCCAGTTCTTGATATTGGCATCTGTTTTCCTGAAGTATGTATTCAATGTGTTCTTGCAGCATTACCTTCAGCTTCTGGAAGATCTCCGGTCACAACTAGGCTGGGAGTAGATAACTTGCTTTGGGATTGGAGAGTAGGGCATCCACACCCAATGTCTGATACAGTGAAGCTGATACTTGAAAATCACCGACTCAGTACTGGTAACATTGGCTTCAGCAGGGATGTTGGCATTTATGCAGCAGTCTTCCCATTTGATGAGAGGATTTGTCAGAGGCCTCATTGGTGATTTCGTGATACCTCTCCGGGCTCTTGAGATGTTGACAATAGGTCATCCACATTTCACATCTATAGAGGAGAGTGGGGAAGATGACAGCATTGTAGAACTTGATCTGGGTGTCTTTCTGGAGATTTCAATTAGTAAAAACACAGCAAAGCAATTTCCTGAAGAAAGTGATTGTGTATCAGGTTCTGAACCTCATCAAGGTTCACTCTCTAAGAGAGGTGGCTACTGAGGGTCTAGGGTCTTGCTTTCAGTGGTAGTTTGAGGATGGAGGTCACATTCATGTCCTTGAGTAGATTAATAGACTACTTTAGTCTTCACAATGGTGAGAGAGAAGCCCAAAGTTGAATAGGCTTCTGGCAAAGAGATCCAGCATCATCTGGAGGTTTTCTTCAGGGTGTGCAGTCATCAGTGTATTAAAGGTCAAGGATGGTTGTTTTGAATACTTTAGTCTTTGAGCAAAAACATCCCCGATTGAAAAGCCCTCCATCCATTCAGTATTGAATATTTGTGATGGAACAGAAGTGATCCCTAATGAGAACCAGGATGATGATCAAAAAAATGGAGCACACAATTGGAGTGATGACACATCTTTGCTTTGCCCCAGTTCAGATACCATATGAATCTGTGTCCAGTCTCCTACAAAGAATGATCTCAGTCACCTGGTCATGGAGAAGCCTCAGTTCCTTCATGTACTTTTCAGGGCAAGCAAATCTGGCCAGTACTTTCCATAAGGCTTCTCAATTGACAGCGAAAGGCCTTAGTGAGGTCAAGGAAAGCAATATACAGGTCCTGATGTTGTTTCTGACACTTTTCTTGGATCTGGCAGGCAACAAAGTTCATGTCAGTTGCCCAAGACAGAAACATTCATGGCATCAGCTTTGCCATCAAGAATCCGCTTGTCAGCCAACTTTTGGAGCTACCTGTGGGCATGAAAAGTATCTTATTATCTTCTGTCTTATGCTCGGCAATAACCAGTATGCCACCAAATCAGTGTGTACACCTCAATGCTGACAATGATGTCAAAGAACAATTCTAAACCAATCGTGACCATGTTCTGACTAATACTCACAACGAGGACAAGATCATTCTCCTTGGTGACTTTAATGTCAGATTTGGGTGTGACCTGGAGCAGCACCTTTGAGAAAAAAGGAGTAGGGAAAACCAATTTCAACAGCATCCTTCTGAGCAAATGTGCAGAGCCCGATCTTGTCATTATGAACACCATCTTTAGACAGAGTGACAAATACAAGACTACCTGGAAACATCCTTGCTCCAAACACTGACACCAACTCAACTATGTTATTGTTAGAGCCCTTGATCAGAAGGATGTCCATATTACCCAAGCCGTGTGAGAAACTGATGACTGCTGGACATATCATCAACTTGTCAGATACATTATAAATATTTAGCTTGCTCCAAAATATTGAAAACAGGCAAAAGTAATGCAAAGGTTTTTCAACATCAAATCTCTTTAAGACCTAAGGGTCTGTAACGATCTTCTACAGTGTTTTCACAATAAGCTCTTTGCCCTGCCAAAATTGAGGAACTCTGGAAGGAGTTTAAAACCACTGTCCATATGGGCTGTGCTGAATCCATTGGCTATACCATCTGTCAACACCTAGACTATTTTGATGAAAGTATAACAGGGAGCTAGCAAACCTTGTTACTAAAAGCAGAGAGAGAATGGCAAGGGGCCGTAAGAGTGAAGATGAGCAGGTGATGTCATCTGGCGTTTTTAAGATAAAACTTCAGTGAGACTTCATTTGTGGCTCATCTTTGTTTATTCTCCCATCAAGTTGCGGCAGGAAAGTGCCCAAATGAAAGAGGAACCCATGGGAAACCTCCTATAACATAGTAGTGCATTGTCCGGGAACCGGCAGAGTAAAATGGAAAAGACGGACGTGCAACCACCCACACATTGGCAGCAAGCACATGCACTCACCCTCAGACTCATACAGACAACAAGCCGAAATGGAACAGTTGTCTCTCAGGAAGGGGGGGTGCTCAGGGGTTTCTGGGGGGATTAAGGTGTCTCTTCATTACTGCAAGAAGCATAGGGAACAAGTAGGAGGAGCTTGCTGTCCTGCTTGCAAGTAGTAAGGTCAACCTGGTTGGCCTAGTGGAGACATGGTGGGATGAAACATTTGACTGGGCAGTAGACATAGAGGGCTATAGGTTGTTTAGAAGAGATAGGAAGGGGAAAAAAGGTGGGGGGGGTTGTGCTCTATGTTAGGGAGCAGTATACCAGTTCTACCTTCCAAATGGGACCAGAGGAAGCTTAACTGAGACCCTGTGGGTCAAACTTCAAAGAGGGCGGGGGGAGAGGGATCTGGTGGTAGGGGTTTACTACAGGCCACCACATCAGGAGGAAGAGCTGGATCTGGAATTCTCCAGGCAGCTGGGGGAGGCCATGCATGCAAAGGATGTTGTGGTCATGGGTGACATCAACTGGGAGGAGCAGTCGGCCAGGTCTAGCCACTCACGAAGTTTCCTGACGTGCGTACAGGACCTATAGCTTGTACAGGAGGTACTCGTCTCGACTAGAGGAAATGCCATACTGGATCTGGTGTTAGCCTCTGGGGACAACCTGGTGGGGGATGTGCTAGTACAAGGGAGGCTAGGGGACAGTGATCATGAAATGATCCAGTTTGCTATTCAGAGAAAGGTGGGGAGGGTAACTAGCACAGCGCAAATGCTTGACTTTAGGAAAGCCAACTTCAATGTGCTCAGGGCAGTAGTCAGGGAGGCACTCGGAGCCCAGGGTGTAGCTAGTATGGGGGTCTAGGACAGGTGGTCCTTCCTCAAGGAGGCTATCCTTGGGGCGCAGCAGGACGCAATTCCTCTGCGCAGGAAGGCGGAAAAAGGGTCCAAGAAACCTTCATGGCTGAGCACAGATATCCAGGCTGGCCTGAGGGCAAAGAAAAAAGCATATTGGCGGTGGAAGCAGGGGGCAGGGACAAAGGAGGAGTACACCTCCCTGACCCAAGCTTGTAGGGATTTGGTGAGGAAGGCAAAAGCAGCACTAGAGTTTAGATTAGCTTCTGGGATTAAGGATAACAAAAAGTCCTTCTTCAAGTATATAGGTAGCAAGAAGAAGTCTCGGGGTAACACTGGACCCCTACAGGGCAGGGCAGGGCAGTTGGTGACGGATGCGCGAGAGAAGGCAGAACTCTTCAACAAGTTCTTTGCCTCTGTGTTCCTGTCCGCTGACAATGGGGTGCTCTCGGATGACAGCGTAGAGAGGCCCAGGAAGGATGCGAGTCCCCTGACTGTTAGTTCAGACCTAGTTAAGGATTACCTGAAGGGCTTAGATGTGTCCAAGTCAGCAGGCCCGGATGACCTTCATCCGCAGGTGCTGAGGGAATTGACTGGTGTCATTATGGAGCCATTGGCGTGGCTGTTCAAGGACTCCTGGTGCTCGGGCCAAGTCCCTGAGGACTGGAAAAGGGCCAATGTGGTCCCTATTTTCAAGAAGGAGAGGAAGGAAGAGCCTGGCAACTACAGGCCAGTCAGCCTCACTTCTATCCTGGGGAAGGTCTTTGAAAAAATTATCAAGATCCACATTTGTGAGAGCCCTGCAGGGGAAGTGAGGTTGAGGGGTAACCAGCACGGGTTTGTGCCAGGCCGATCCTGCCTAACCTGGTCTCTTTCTATGACCAGGTAACAAAGAGCTTAGATGTGAAGGAGGAAGTCAATGTCATCTTTTTGGACTTCCAGAAGGCCTTTGACACAGTGTCCCACCCAATTCTGGTGGGCAAGCTGAGGGGCTGCGGCATTGACAAATGCGCGGTTACATGGGTGGCAAACTGACTCCGGGGCACACCCAGAGGCTGCTGGTGGACGGGTCGATGTTGACCTGGGAGGGTGTGGGCAGCAGAGTCCCCCAGGGCTCGGTCCTTGGGCCGGTGCTGTTCAACATCTTCATTAGCGACCTGGACGAGGGTGTGGAGAGCACCCTGTT
>NW_017728938.1:4874619-4876645 GCF_001723895.1 Crocodylus porosus | reverse complement strand
CCCAGTGCTCCTTCCTGCCCATGGCAGGGGGTCAGACTAGATGATCTGTCTAGGTCCCTTCCCACTCATTGATTCTATGATTCTATGGAAGAGATGGCAAGGAGTAGAGCATAAGAAGCTGAAACAAGAATGCTGATATTTTCAAGACAAGAGCTGAGTGAGAAATTAGATGCTAGGTGGTTGATGATGGCCAGAGAAGGAGAGTTAACAAAACTCCCTAAAATGATGCCGCAAGGCGATGTGGAATCATTTCTTGAGCCGTTTGAGAGAACAGCTATTGCCGCCAAATGGGATCACGTATGCTGGGTGACTCAATTAGGACCTTCACTGATAGGTCCCATGTAGGCAGCTTATAGAGCATTAACCAGAATAGAGGCTATGAACTATGGAAAAGTAAAAGCTGCAATATTATATAGATTAGAAATCTCACCAGAGGCATATAGACAACAATTTTGAGCTAAGAAAAAGGCTGAAGAAGTACGACCCAGTTCATTAACCCAAAACTTGAGATATTGGACCAGTGGATACAACCTGGTAATAAGTCAGTGGCCAAAGTTTTAGACATCATTGTGTTAGAGTAGTTTTTAACAGATTTATGCAACAGCACACAACGATGGGTGAAACTACATCAGCCCCGAACATTAGACGAAGCCTTGAGACTGGCTGAAGATTACATATCAGTGAAAAACAAAGAGGAGATGACAAAGAAAGAAGTGGGAAGTTCAGTCACTAGGACAGACACCATGAGTCAAAGTAGAAGAATAGAAGGAATATGCCTGTTAAGATCCGAACCGAGGAGCTGGGACCAGAAGGAGATAGTGTGTTTCAGATGCGCAGAGAAGGGCCATATTTCAAGGTTCTGCCCACAGAAAAATAACCATGACCAGATACAGGACTGTCCTCATGACGAGAAGATGGACTATAGCTTCGGGCGCCATTGGGGACCCTGGAAAAGAACAAAGCCAGTGGCTGATGTTAAAGTAGGAAATGTGATAATGCCAGCTATCGTGGATACAGGCTGTATGCAAACGATGATCAGAGCAGATTTGATCCCTACCAAGATGGAGATACCTGAGACAGTGGTTAGCATGTTATGCATCCATGGATCCTCCTATACTTACGAGAGGAAAAAATTGAAGTTAACAGTGATGGGCGACATAGAAGAAATAGCAGTGGGGTTGGCTGAAAATTTACCTTGCCCCATGCTACTAGGAACAGACTGTCCTTATTTAAGAGTTGTAGAACAAGCTATAATTAACTTATATGAAGAAACATGATATCATGAAGAAAAATACATGGAACAACGAGGTAGGATATTCTGAGAATTGGCGTCAACATTGTTACCTCTCAGCTCTGTGTTCTTGGGGACCCCTGGCACAGGACACATCCTGTCTGACTCACAAAGAACTTTCCCCCTCCCCACCTCTGCCTGAACAAGAACTGATTAGAGGAAGGACTTACAGAAGACAAAGAAGATGCAGTGGGAGATGCACCTAAAGCCCTCCAGACAAGGGTGACAAGAGTGAAGCAACTCCCCTGGTCTCATTTGCATCCCAGATGGAACCAGATGACAACTCATTTAAATGGGAGATGGGACAGGGATGCACCTCCATTAGCATTCAGGATGGACAGCAGAGATTCCAAGGCAAGGCCCGCACTGAATTCTGGGGTCAGAAAAGCAGGGGAGCACAGCATGATGGGGAACCCTTGCTCCAAATGCTAATCAACCCACATCTACACACACCCAGCTCAGCATTTATCAGACCAATTCTAGTAATGACTCCTCTATTGGTATCCAAAACACTGAATCTTCCTGTCTGTATTGTGAGCTCCCTCAGAGTAATGTCACCTATAGCCAGCAGTGATCAGTTCCTATTATCCAGCATGTGAACCACTGTTTACCCCTAAACAAACCTAGTGTCCTCCCACTGGTAGTTCTCTACAAAAACCCCGACCCAAGCTCAAGTTCCTGTCCTGGCGCTTGGATCCAAAGCTGCACCGGTTCCACCCCTTTTCTGCCTGGAAT
>NW_017728938.1:4864691-4874519 GCF_001723895.1 Crocodylus porosus | reverse complement strand
GTTTCTAGGGTCGGAAGGGACCTGAGCAGATCATCAAGTCCAACCCCCTGCCATGGCAGGAAAGAGTACTGGGGTCAAACAACCCCAGCAAGGTGCTCATCCAGCCTCCTTTTATCCCCAGGATAGGAGCCAGCACCACTTCTCTTGGATGTTGGTTCCAGATCCTAGCTGCCATGACCGTGAAGTAGTGCAGTAGAACAGTGTGGGCCCAAGGACCGAGCCCTGGGGGACCCCACTGCCCACATCCCTCTAGGTCGAAAATGACCCATCCACCACCACTCTCTGGATGCAGCCCTCTAGCCAACTAGTGACCCATCTGACTGTGTAGGTGTCGATGCCACAGCCCCCCAGTTTTTTAATGAGAATAGGGTGAGAGATAGCGTCAAAGGCCTTCCTAAAGTCCAGAAAGACTACGTCCACTGCTACACCTGCGTCTAAGGATTTTGTGACCTGATCATAGAAGGCAGTTATGTCATTACTCCTTGAGGTCTGGGAAGAACAATGCTCCATTTTCCTTTGTTACAGTTGATGACAACTCATACCTAATGCAGTTTACAGTCTGAAAGAAATACTGCTGATTGAATTATGTTAGTGGGTAATGATTATGTACATTGCAAGGAAAGACATAACTCTGAACTCAGAAATCAGGGAGGCCAAAATACAGTTGGAGTTGCAGCTAGCAAGGAACGTGAAGGGTAACAAGAAGGGTTTCTATGAGTATATCAGCAGCAAGAGGAAATACAGGGAAAGTGTGGGTCCCTTACTGAATAGGGGAGGCAACCTAGTGTTAGATATTGAGGAAATGGCTGAAGTACACAATGCCTTTTTCACCTCAGTCTTCACAGGCACGGTCAGCTCCCAGACTACTGCACCAAGCAGCACAATTTGGGGAGGAGGTGAGCAGCCAACAATGCAAAAAGAACAGATTAGGGACTATTTAGAAAAGCTGGATGTGTACAAGTTCATGGGGCCAGATGCAGTGCACCCAAGGGTGCTAAGGGAGTTGGCCAATGTATTTCCTAAGCCTCTGGCCATTATCTTTGAAAAATTATGGAGACTGGAAGAGGTCCCAGGTGACTGAAAAAGGGCAGATACAGTGCCCATTGTTAAGAAAGGGAAGAAGAAGGATCCAGGGAACTACAGACTCACCAGCATCCGAGCCCCCAAGGTCTGGAATAGCCTGCTGCCAGAGGTGGTTCAAGCACCTACTTTGAACACCTTCAAGAGAAATCTGGATGTTTTTCTTCCTGGGATTCTATGACCCCAGCTGACCTCCTGCCCCTGTGTCAGGGGGCTGGACTCAATTTTCCAAGGTCCCTTCCAGCCCTAATGTCTATGAAATCTATGAAATCTATGAAGCATCACCTCAGTCCCAGGAAAAATCATAGAGGAGGTCCTCAAGGAATTCATTTCTAGGCCATTGGAGGAGAAGAAGATGATTAGGAACAGTCAGCATGGATTCACCAAAGGCAAGTCATGCCTGACCAACCTGATTGCTTTCTATGATGGGATGACTGGCTCTGTAGATGTGGAAAGGGCAGTGGATGTGGTATACCTTAACTTTAGCAAGACTTTTGATATGGTTTCTGTGGCAGGGCACTGCGGGTGCCTGCCACTTTAAGGGCCTGGGGCTGGTAGCTGCCAGGTGCCTGATGAGGGCAGCCATTTTGAACCCCAGGCTGCCCATATAAACAGGACATTTTGCTGCTAGAGGCCAGGCAACAACATTGTCTGGCATCAGGGCTGCTAGTATCATCTGGAGGTAAGGGAGGAGCTGTAGGGGATGGTTTTGGAGGCTCTTTGTCCTGGGCATGACATAAAACTGCACCCTGCTGGGAGTGGGTGGCCTGGTGGCACTCTCAATGGCGTGGGAGCCCCCAGGAAATACCAGGCCAGTGACCACCCCGGTGAAAGGTGCGTAGGGGTGCCTTAACCCCAGCCCTGACCTTCGGGTGGGTAGGAATAACAGCTGTGTAGCACCATGACCTGCTGCCCAGGGTAGGAGCAAGAGTCCCCTGTGAGACCCTGGGGCACCAGTCATGGTGTGAGTTACCCCAGGTCCCCACATCCAGGAAGGGAGACCCAGGAAGAGGCTGTGGGATAGTGAGGCTGGCGGTAGAGTGCCCCTCGACTGGTCCAAGCTGGGGCCAGAGCCAAGATGGTCAAAAGGGCCAGGGGCCCACTTCAGACGGTTCAAAGGAGGGTACCACCAGGAAGATTCTGGAGTCCAGTGTGTGGCTGGGGTGCTTGTTAACATCTGGATGCCATCTGTGGGGCTTGGGCTGCGGTGTAGGGGTGGTACAGAGTTACAGGCACCCCCCCCCGAATATTGGGGTGTGAAGAAAAATGGGCAGCCTCCCATCTTATTTACCAACTTACTAATTTCCAGCAAGGCATGGCGGGCGAGAGAAGCAGACAGCATGCCCAGAGGCAGGTGAGGGGCCATGACTGCTAGCCTGAGTGCAACCCATTTTGCCACAGTCTCCCACAACATTCTTTCAAGCAAGCTAACAAAGTCTGAGTTGGATGAATGGACTGTAAGTTGGAGAGAAAACTGGCTGGATTGTCAGGCTCAGAGGGTAGTAGTCAATGGTTTGATGTCTAGTTGCTAGCTGGTCTCAAGTGGAGTGCTCTAGGGGTCAGTCCTGAGGCTGGTTCTGTTCACTATCTTCATTAACGACTTGGAAGATGGGATAGAGTGCACCCTCAGTATGGTTTCAGATAACACCAAGCTGTGTGGAGTAGTAGATACACTGAAGGGTAGGGCTAGGATTCAGGGAGACCTTGACAAATTGGGGTGTTGGAAGAAAAGAAATCTTATGAAGTTCAAAAAAGACAAGTGCGAAGTGCTGCACTTAGGATGGATCAATCCCATGTACCAGTACAGGCTGAGAACTGGCTGCCTGATCTGTAGCTCTGCAGAAAAGGACCTGGTGGTTATAGTGGCGGTGAACCCTCATGGTCATGGATGATCACATCCATGGGTCAAGTAAAGGGTTGTAGATGAGTCTGTTGATGGCTAAGAAGGCCAATCCTTGAGCCACAGACTCTGGCAGACACCAAAGGTGATGGTTAAAGTGAGGGTTGGACTGTGGATTTCTCAGTCTTGTTTCCTTTCCTTCCATTTTTGTCTTTTTTCAGTCTCCCAAGGTGAGACCACTTTCCCAAAGTAAGATGTACCTTCTCGCACAAGGTGTCGCCATGCAGCTCAGTCGTAGGCTATTTTTCCCAGTTTGCAATGTCAATGCCGCACTGTTTAATGTTTGCCTTGAGGGTGTGCTTGAAGCATTTCCTCTGGCCCCTGTGTGTCCTTTGTCCTTGGCTGGGTTGGGAGTATAGCAGTTGTTTTGGTAAATGTACATCAGGTGTGTGCACTAATGTCCTGTCCACCAGAACTGAATAATCAACACTTGTATACTGGTGGTGTTAGCATTGGTGAGGGCACTGGCATTTGTGCAATGATCCTTCCACTTTATGCCAAAGATCTGCTGGAGGTAGCACTGGTGAAGATGTTCTAGGCTTTTCATGTAGTCCCTGTAGGCCACCCAAGGTTTGCAGATGTAAAGAAGAGTTGGGGTTACCACAGCCTTGTATAATAGGAGTTTTGTCCAAATTCTGATGTTGTGATCATTAAACACATAATGATAGTCTTCTGAACAATAAGCTGAATATAAGCCGAGAGTGTGCCTTTGCTGTGAAGAAGACTAATGACATACTGATCTGCATTAGTAGAAGCATTGCCAGCAGATCAAGGGAAGTGATTCTTCACCTCTATTCAGCACTGGTGAGGTCACATCTGAGTACTGTGTCCAGTTTCCCTCTCCCTTCCCCCCCGCCCAACTACAGAAAGCATGTAGACAAATTGGAGAGAATCCAGCAGAAAGCAACAAAAATGGTTAGGGGACTGGGACACCTGACTTAAGAGGAGAGGCTGAGGGAACTGGGCTTATTTCGTCTGGAGAAGAGAAGACTGAGAGGGGATTTAATAGCAGCCTCCAGGGGTTACAAAATGGATGGAGCTAGATTGTTCTCAGTGGTGGCAGATGACAGAGCAGGGAAAAAATGGTTTCAAGTTGCAGCAAGGGAAGTTTAGGTTAGATATTAAGAAAAACTTTATCACTAGGAGGGTAGTAAAGCACTGGAATAGGTTATCCAGAGTGGTTGTGGAATCTCCATTCTTGGAGGTTTTTTAAGACCTGGCTAGATATGTCTTGGCTGGGATGATATAGTTGAGCAGGGGGGTCGACTAGATGACTTTCTGAGGTTCCTTCAAACTCTAATTTTCTCACTTCATAGAATCAGAGAATCATAGATTATGATCACTGGCCAGGCCAGGGGTGAAACCAAGACTCTGAAGACCTGAGGGTACCCAATACCTACCCGAGCCACTAGGGGCCCCTATTCCTGAATTCCCAGGTAAATTACAGAGGGCACATCTACACAAGACACTAAATGATCAGTAGACTAATTCTACTGTGCATTAGCACATCATGGTAAAAGCCATGCTATTATACTAATGCAGAGTAGAATTAGTCTACTGCGCATTAAAGTCACTTAAAAGGTATGTGCTGGTACTACTGCACAGTGGCACATTTAGTTGGTACCTATTATTACAGGTACAGTAACCATGGCACATTCATGCATGTGTAGACATGCCCAAATTGAGCAGAGACCACCAGCAAGTGGCTTAGTGATTACATGGCATAACTTTGGTTGGATGCAGGGATACATCCAGTTAAAAGGAGGGAGAAGGGGTGATGTAATGGACTGTAATGTTGAGTGTCATGTAATGTAATGTTGTAACATGAACTATAGCTCCTAGATTCCTCCAGGAGACTTAAGGAATGAATTGTAATGTGAACTACAATTCCCAGAGGGCTGCAGGGGATGGGAGGAAGCAGAAAAACAGCAACAGAGCACAGGACAGACACACAGAGATGCATGGCTGGAGACTTGGAATGAGCAGCAGAGCCAGGACTGAGCAGCAGCAGCAGGGCTCAGGTGTGGGAGACCTGGCAGATGGCAATGAAGCACTCCTGGGATCAGAGGCTGGTTGGAAGTCCCTCCAGAGTTGTGGGAGAGTTTAAGTTTTCTTACATGTATGTACAGTGGTATTAGTGTTCCCTACACGTTACCTGTTCGTACTTGCTTGTTCCTGTCCCTTTCTTCCTAGCCTGTTGGCTTGTGACCCTAATCCCAGCATCCCATATATAAAAGTAGGAACTTCCCTTGCTGGCTCACTGTGCCAGTTCCTGGAGTTGTGGGGTTTGCTAAAATGGGTTGAATAAGCAGGCATCAACTATTCAATGAGTATAAACTTAACACAGCCTTTATGTATACTATCAACCATGTGATCAGACTGGCTGACAATAGGGATAGTGTGGAATTAAACACAAACCCAAAGTGCATTTCTATTCTACTCCTTTTATACATTAGAGGTACTTACATCAGGCTGACATAATTGAATATTACTCCTTGCTGATTAATTGTTTTTATAATTAGGTTTTATGTTTTTTGTAGCCAGGTCTGGTTCTATCATTCTTGTAGTAACAGGGTCAATTAGCTCCCTGCTACAAGGGAAGAGAAGAACAACTTACTGAGGAGTTGAGACACTGGCCACTGATGATAATGGCATCCCGTGGCAAAGTAACACTCACACCTGGAGAGAACTAGGAAGGAAGCATAAAAGCAACCTGATCACAGTAAGCAACCCCTGGAAGGGGCCGAGAGAGAGAAGTTAACCCAGACAGTTGAGTCAGCCTGTGCAGAGGCATGGGGATGGAGAAACAGCGCTGGTGTATGTGAGCATCCTGGGAGAGACAGAACCAGTTACCTGTGTTGTTGTAAAGCATGAGTGAGACTGCTTGGAGAGATGGGAGAGAGGAATGCCTTGACGATGACTGCAGGGGCAATAAAAGAGAGAAGGTAAAGAGGGTGAGTTTGGTGGAGAGCCACTCATCAGCCTGAGAGATTATAAAATGGACATTGTTAATCCTGTGTCCTAATGTGATCACTTTATGTTTCTTTTTTGCTTGAGTACAAAGTAATCTTCTTTGGAGGAACAATTACAAGAGCTACAGTTTCCCTTCGTTTGTTTATTTTATTTCTCTAATCTCCCATCAAAGGCATGGCAGGAAAGTGAGCAAACTAAGCCAGTTACAACCTTTACTCACTGTAACAATTCTACATACTGTCCTGATGCTCAATTATATTTAGAGCAATGCACCTTTAAAATGTACTAATTAATAAACTTATTAAAGTACAGCATCCCTTACACATGTATTGTTTCAGGTTTGGTCATACCACCCTATGTGCTTCTGTCTACTATTGCAGTTTGTACTGATTTCATTCATTTCAAGATGTTCTTGAAAAGATCCCAGATGTTCTGATGCATTCCACTGTCCTCCAAAGAACTTAGGACTTCCAAGCTTTTAACTCCTCCTGGCCTGCTTTATGGCCCAAAAACTCCACTCCTGTTCTTTCTATTTTCATTGCTTTAAGCATGCTTTGTTTGAAATATTTCTGCCCTCTCGTTCTGAGAATCTTCTTAAACAGCAGCATAGCCATATGACACTAGTAGTCACTGAGCCTAGAGTTTGAATTCCTATGAAAAAACAAACAATGCTCTAACAATGGGGTGGAGGCTTATGTTTTCACTGACACTACACGAAGGTCTGAGTGAATATGTCATTTTGCACACCTTCTACCTGTGCATAAAGGAATATGTAAACATAACCTACACAGTGGGTATGCTTTAAACCACACACTTTTGGCTGTGATTCTCAGCCACTGACACTATGTTTTATACACAAACCTCTGTGCAATAATAAAAGGACTCCATTTGGACTGTAGCAACTTGGATCTTTATTTAAGTGCACTGTATTTAGTGCTTCTGCGTGTAGGCATGAGGTGCACTGTCTACTCAGAGCTGTTGCAAAGTTCTCCAGGTACCTGGAGCTTCCTTGTATCACCCTCCAAATCATCCCCTTTACATCTCTTGTTCCAACCTGCAAGGAGCTTTCAGTTTGTTGCATGGGGGGGGGCAAGTAAAACTAGTTCTGAAAGAGACTAGGCCTCACTGGTACAAACACATCTGGTCAAGGAGGTGCTATGGTTCAGAGACACTGTATACTACCACTTCACCATTGGGAGAGAAACCTGCCCAAGGAAGCTGGAAAACATAAGCTTAAGTTAGAAACAGACCTGTACATAAAGCCTGTACAGCTGCCAAAATGAAGAATATCACTAGTTCTGGTAGAGCCACCCAAAGAAGACATTACAAACCTAACAAGAAGCTGATTGGTTTCATCTTGCTCATGCAGGGGGCACAAGTAAGGCCTGATTGGGATCTAATCCTCAATTCCAACAGTTGCACCTCCTGTTATGCCACATCCATGACTGAAAGTACAATTTTGGGATCGGGGATTAGATTCCCTCACATCTTAAAAGTGACTGCCTGTCAGTGGCTTTAGAACCATTAAGGAAATGCCCAGACCACAAGATGTGAAGCAAGTCCAGAGACTTATAGGCATGGCTAACTGTCTTTCTATATTTTATGCAAGTTTCTGAGGCTTGGAAACTCTTTGAGATGGCTAACACACATGAAGGCAGTATGGGACTGGAAAGAAGCCTAGGGACAGGATTTGAAAGAATAAAGAAATTCTTAAGTGAACCACAGTCTTCAAGTATTACAACCCTGCAGAACAAGTACAACTACAATGTGATTCCTTAGAAGGAGATCTAGGAACAGCATTAATGCCGAATCAGCAACCCACGGCATTTGCAACGCAGGGCCTGGCAGACATAGAAAGAGGACATGCTCAGATTCAGAAGGAACTCCTGGTTGTGCTCTTTGGAATACAACAAGTCCACCAGTTTGCCCTTGGCCAGAACCCGCCCGCCGTACACCATGTGATTCCACTTTGCTCAAACTCAGCATTATAGTGATCTTGTCAGCAGACTGCACTTCCCTATTATCTTCCTGTGGCTTTTCAATATCCATGCTCCTTTCCCCCACAGCTGATACTTATTCAGGAAGTTCTCTAGACTCTTGTCTCTAAGAGGAGGTTGCCACACCCATGGCACCGACAGAGTACCCGGACATACTGCTACATGCCTTAACAGCCTCCCCATAAAATAACTAATAAACAGCCCTGCTCTAGTGCTTCCCTCCACATCCATTGTACAGCAACAGACTCATCTATTTTGCATATGTGAACAGATACACATCTGGCTTACTCCAGCCTCTCATTCAAACTTGTCTTGTGCACCTCCACCCATGCTACCCTTTCACCTCCAGAAAAACAGGCAGGTTTCCCTTTGGACCTGACACATCTTCCTTCACGACAGCAGGAATACCAGTCTGGTGTACAGGATAATCGGCAGCAGCACTGCTTTTATAACTCCCACCTTTCCAGCAAAGAACAAGTTCCTCCCCCTCTATAAGGCCAATATCTGGCATAATTTAGCCACCACCTTCCGCCTCTTCTCCCAACAGACCTGAATTGAAAGAGTTGCCCAAGACTTTAATCCTTGATTTGAATATTGGAATCCCCAAGTCCTCTGTGACGACGTGGACTGACCACACCTTGGTGAGGACGGGGTTAAAGAGAGTCACTTCATTGGGTTGCCCTCCCTCCCCCTATGCTTGCAGCTAATGTCAGGCCTGCAGGAGTGATATAAAAGAGGGATTAAAGGTCAGAGAGGGGAGGACTCAGTGCTGACTAAGCCTGGCTCCTGGTCAGATAGATGGATTCCCAGGTCAGCCCAGGTACCTGGGTAATTGTAGCACAGGGACTGGGGAGCTGCCCCATTATATTTTGGTGGAGATGTAGGCATCCTGACCCTGGCAACAATGTGGATTTGGACAGGGCAGGGGAGAAGCGGATCACAAACGGTGTCTCTCCCCACCTTCCCACACCATGGAGATGGAAACACTGCTGAAATGGATGGCTCTCTAAGAAAGGCAACTAATTAAGGACCTAACAGTTCAAAACCAGCAGCAACAGCTGGTGCAGCAGATCGGTGCCTTATTGTGACCACCTGCACCAACAGCGTCCCTGAACCGGCTGCGCCAAGCCAAAGCATTCCCATCTGGCTGACCAAGATGGGACCAGCTGATGACCCTGAGGTGTATTTAGAGATATGTAAGAGGGTGGTGGCTGCCACACAGTGGCCTTCAGAGAAATGTTTAGTGATCGGGGCTCTGTACCTGTCGGGGATGGCCTGGCTGGCCTATCGGGGTCTCAATGCTGAGATGGCTCGTGATTCACAGAAGATGAAAGCCACAATAGTGGATGCCCTGAACATTTCAGAGGAGACCTTCAGACAGCACTTTTGTGAGGAGCACTACCCACCTGGAGGCTGACCCCTCTTTGTTGCCCCGCAGTGATGGACTGGTGTTGGCACTGACTCAGGCCAGATGACAAGACAGGGAAGCAGGTGGTGGAGCAGTTCACCCAAATATGCCTCTGGGGGTAGAAATTAGCTATTGCAGCATCATGCCAAGGCAGTGGCAGAGGCAGTCCACCTGACAGCAATAACTGGCAGTGGAGCCCCCCCAGAGGGCATACTGCTGAGGAGACCTGGACACCTGGAGGCCCAAGACCAGCCCCAGAGGCAGGCAGGCAGACGGGGTACTCAGAGAGTGCCAACTGGAGCCAGAGGTCAGGAAAACAGATCTTACGATGACAGGCTGAGAGCCATGGGACTCTTTAGCCTGGAAAAGCACAGGCTCAGGGGTGATCTGATGGCCACCTATGAGTTTATCAGGGGTGACCACCAGGATCTGGGGGAACGTGTGTTCACCAGAGCGCCCCAAGGGATGAC
>NW_017728938.1:4838427-4864576 GCF_001723895.1 Crocodylus porosus | reverse complement strand
CTTATCTTGCTGGGATCCTATGACCCCAGCTGACTTCCTGCCCTTTGGGCAGGGGACTGGACTCGATGATCTCCCGAGGTCCCTTCCAGCCCTAACGTCTATGAAATCTATGAAATACATCCTCATGAATGCACTGATATGTGCCATATTCAGGGGCTCCCTGGGGTCTGGAGGAACGATTTTCTAATAATTTTTTAGGCCAGGCAGAAACCCCACAGGTGCAGGTCACTGTAGAAGCAGGCTAGTGGGGGAATTAGCCTGCGCCTACACCCAGTCTGCTGACCAGAAGAAGGCAGCGCCCTGGGCATATATAAATCCCAGGGCTGGGACTAGAGGGTTAGTTCTCTGGCAGCAGCCAAGGGGGAAGGAGCTGTCATAGACAAAGCTATTGGAGACACTTGACTGCCTGTTCTGATGCTGGTAGGATTAAGGGGCTATAGGAGCTCATAAGTGGTGGTGGGGAGGAGGCTCATTAAACCGAAAGAGAAGCTTGTCTTCTTAAAACGGATAGAGAGCAGACCCTATGTTATTGTTGTGTTGTAGCCCAGGGGCTTGTGCTTTCTGTTATTATTTAAACCAGTGGACTGGGCTGAGGCTATTGTGGAGAGGAAGCCTCATTGGGGCACACTACAGTGTGGAAACCCCAGCGTCAGAGGGCCTGGAGACAGGGGGTGAGCAGATCTCAGTGCCAGAGAGCGCAGTGATGAGGGGGTGAGCAGACCCCAGTGCCAGAGGGTGCAGTGATGAGGGGGTGGCTTGGGGGTATTGTAAGGCACCTCCTAAGTGTGGGACCCAATAAAGGGGCCCCAGAACCCACAGGGTTTAGAGGAGTCTGTCAGGACTGACCAAGTGGCAACTCAAGGGCAGCCTCCCAATCCATCCTTTATGTCAGCAAGATGTGGCAGGAGGGATTAATAGGTGCTCATAGGGTGGAGCCAGCATGGTCACAGTGCCCTAGGGACATCATGGCCATGTTGGAGGTGGCCAGAAGCAAAACAAGCATCTTCCTCCTTACAGCTGGGGAGGGTGCTTCCCTCAGTCATAGTTTCATAGTTGTTAGGGGCTGGAAGGGACCTTACAGATCATCGGGTCCAGCCCCCCTGCACTTGGGCAGAACAGACTGCTGGGATCAAATGAGCCCAGCAAGATGGGTGTCAAGATGCTTTTTGAAGATCGCCAGGGTGGATGATCGTACCACCTCTGGAAGGAAGACTGTTCCAAACCCTCAGCACTCAACTTGTAAAGAAGTTTTTCCTTATGTCTAGCCTGAATCAATCTTCAATCAGCTTGTGCTCATTATTTCTTGGCCTCCCCTGGGGGGCCTTGATGAACAGATACTACCCCAGGCCCTGATGTACACCCCTGATATACTTATAGGCTGCCACCAAGTCCCCTCTGAGTCTTCTCTCCAGGCTGAACAGTCCCAAGTCTTTCAGCTTCTCCTCATATGACCTTGTCTCAAGGCCCCTAATCATGTGCCTGGCCCTGCTTTGGACTCTCTCGAGCTTCTCTACATCCTTCGTGAAGTGCGACACCCAGAATTGGATGCAAAACTCCAGCTGAGGTCTCACAAAGGCTGAGTAGAGAGGAAGGATAACATCCTTAGCCTTGCTCAAGATGCCTTGGTAGATGCATGCCAGTGTTTCATAGTTTCATAGTAGGTAGGGTCGGAAGGGACCTAAGCAGATCATCAAGTCCAACCCCCTGCCATGGGCAGAAAAGGATGCTGGGGTCAAACGATGCCGGCTAGGTGGCTGTCTAGCCTCCTTCTGATGACCCCCAGGGTAGGGGCGAGCACCACTTCCCTTGGAAGTTAGTTCCAGATCCTAGCCGCCCTGACTGTGAAGCAGTGCCTCCTGAATCTACTTTCAGTCAACTTATGGCTGTTGTTCCTTGTTAATCCCCGTAGTGCTCGGGGGAACAGGGACTCTCCCATTGCCTGCTGGTCCCCCTTGGCAAGCTTATAGGCAGCCACCAGATCCCCTCTCAGCCTTCTCTTGTGGAGGCTGAACAGGTTCAGGTCCCGTAGCCTCCCCTTGTAGGGCCTGCCCTGCTGCCCCCTGATCATGCGAGTGGCCCTCCTCTGGACCCTCTCCAAGCTGGCCACATCCCTCCTGAAGTGCGGCACCCACAACTGTACCCTGCCAACTACTGCATCACATTGGTGGCTCATATTTATTTTGCTGGCTATCATGATACCCAGGTCTCATCCATATGTGGTGCTAGCAAGCATAGCACTGCCGAGCCTGTAAGTATATTGTGGATTATTTCTCCCCAGATGGAGCACTTTACATTTCTCCATATTAAACAACAACTGGTTGAGGTCCACCCGCCTTGCGAGCCTGGCCAAGTCAGCCTGCATTGCCAGCCTGTCATGCTTGAAGACATTATCTTCTTATTTTCTTGCAGCCTCTGCACCAAGAGCTCCATAGCAAACACAAAACACACTGACAACACATAGGACAACCCTCCCTCATGATGGGGCAGATGGCAAAGGAATGGCTTGAGATGTCTATTCATCGAGGTCCTTGTCCTTTCTCCACTATACATAGTTTTGTTACTTGGGTTCAACTAATCTGGTAACCCCATAACTCTTAAGGCCGCAAAAAAAATGTGTGTCATGTGGTTATACACCTTCTCAAGACCCAAGTTCAGTGAAGCTACCTTTGTTTTCTTCTGCTTGCAAAAATCTAGCATGTCTCTAATTAACAAAAGTGAATCTGTAATATGCCACCTTGTCACTGTGCATGTCTGCTCTTTGCCTATCATGTCCAGAAGCACTCTTGCCAGCCTTTCTGTTAGCGCTTACTGACGAGTTTGTAATCTGTATTGAGCAGGGTTCCATAACCCAGTTTTTCAAATCCTCTTTCTTCCTGTTCTTGAACAACAAAATCACAGACCCCTCCCAAAACTCTGACTTCACCTTTCTGTGGGCTTGAAACACCTCCAGCAAGTCAGGGCCTGCCAGGTCCCAAAAGGCCTTCTAAAACTTCACTGTCAGCCCATCACAGCCTGGGGTTTTGCCTTTTTTCAGGTTGTTCACTGCCTGTATCAGTTCCCAAGCTCAAGCAGTTTCTGTAGCCCCTCCTTCTCCTCCTCTGGCACCCTGTACTTCAATTCACCAGAAACTCTGCTTGCTCCTTGCTATCATTTCCCCTTTCTGAGTAGAGATATTCATAAATGCGCCTCGCTGTCTCCACAGTCTCCACCTGGCTCACATATTTCTGCTTGCTCTCATCCTTGATTACAATAATCCTTTTTTGACTTGCACTGAGCCACTGGGCTCAGGGGCCAGTGGTAGCAATGGCAGCATGACCATAGCAGTGGTAGCATGACGATTCCTCCCCTTCCAGTGTGCACGGTCCACAGACCTAAATGTAACCCGGGTGTACCAGAGTGTGTACCCCCCTCTCCAATAGAAGGGAAGGGTCAGCAGGGCATATGTGCTGGAGATGGAAACTGCAGCTTGCTCGCAGTTTCCCCCTTCTCCAGTGTCTCTATAGAGGAAGACCAGGACACAATATCTTAACTATATATATATATATATATATGTGGTTTATTCAGATGCAGAATAAAAGGGGAGGGGATGGAATAAACTGGATAGGTGATAAAGATAAGTATTTACATATAATATATTCAAGTCAGCAAATAACAGAACAGGTAAGTATAGCAGTCCCCCAAGACCCATGAGAGAAACCTTGCCCAGGGGTAAGTATGTCCCAGCACAATAAACAGTTAATAAACGCTCCAAAATATTAATTGCTTGCTGCATCTTATAAACACTCCAAAATGTGTGGTAATCTCAAATACCCGCCTCCTCTAGAGGAGTCTCTCTCTCTCTCTCTCTAGCATAAACCCCCTCTGATGGGGCTATCCACTGTGTCCCTTCTCGGTGGGAAATCCCTTGCCTGAGAACTCATGCTTCCCAGCGGGTAGGGTCCAGCAAGGGTTCCCCGTGTTTTGTCACCAGCTAAGCGAATGGCTTCTACAGTGGGTGCTCTGTCAGGGGCAACGCGTAGGGGGTGCACATGGGTGCATATGCATGCCCTGCACATGGCAGTGCACCCCCTACAAAAAGGTGCTACTGACACTGTCGGCAGCGCTTGCGTATGGTCGCCGCTTGCCACCCCACCAACGGCAGTGCCGGTGGCGTCTGCAGGCGGTCCACAATCCCTGCTGGCCGCTGCTGACGCTGCCCGCAGTGGCTACAGGTGGTTGCCACCCCTTGGTCAGCGCTCGCAATTTTCTAAGCCCAAGGAATTGGCCAAAGATAGGCAAGCCTGACAACACATAAAAGATCTTTACTCTACCCCCAAACCATTCTTTCAGTAATAACACAAAAGTATAAACTATTACTGAGCTTGGGGTTCTTTCAGCAATCTTGTCAATCTTTCCAGCCCAGAATTCTTTCTCCCTCCTCCCATAGGCCGTGGAATGGGGTGGGCCACCTGGGCCCTGACCCGACCAACTTTTAGCACGTTATTTATATAACCCACAAATGCGCAATGGTCATTCTGGTTAAAACTATATAGTTCTTTTTTTAATTCCACCCCATTCCATGGCCAATGCCTCCTCCTAATTCCTCCCCATCCATGACACAATTAAAGTCTCCCACCACTATTTTGGGATCTGCTCCAGAGATTCAACATACTGCTGCCTGCATTGCTCCTTCCCTGGTGGGGATCTGGCTCACACTGATCTCTTAGCTTTATGCCTGGGGCTGATCAGGCTCCTCCCCCTCTTGTCACCCATCTTGACTCCCTGTAAAACAAGGCTCAGATGCTGTCAAATCAGCAACAAGGACTCTCAATCTCAGACAGAGGTGCTCAAAGCTGTGCAGCTCAGCTTTCTGTAAGCTGCAGTCCCCCAGCCTGCCCCCTACAACACTGTTCTTGCTTCCTTTCAGTAGCAGGAATAAGGGTCCCCTGCTACAGCACTCAAGGCTGTGGCTGTCCAGACTCCATCATTCAGGTACCAAACCAGCCTGCTCCAGTGTCTGTTTGCTCAGAGGTGCCTTGGAGATGCAGCAGAGCAAAGGGCTGGAGCCTCAATTGTCAGAGCCATCCTAACATTGGCAAGGGAACTCATCTGAGGTAGCCTTGGTTGCTGGGCTGAGGGCAAGTGAAGCAGGAACAGAGGTTCTGGAGTCTCTGTGCAGAAGGGGATGAAGGATTTGGAGTCTGTAGGAAGGGTGGGGATAGGTTGGCTTTGCAGAAGGAGGTGGCATTTAGTTCAGCCATGCATACCCCATCACTGTGCCTGTGTAGGTCATGTCCTGGACGGAAATTCCCAGCACAAAGACTGCTTTGCCATCTAGACTGGGCCAGAAAGCAGCTAAGCATGGGTGCTCTCATTTCAGAAACATCTGTCTTTGGCCATGCACCAGCTACTGTCCCAGCTCCAAAGAGCACAATGGGCCCTTCATAGTCTGGAATGTACCCACTGCAGGGCTCAGCCCTTGTCCTAGTGAGTCATATAACTCTGCAGAGAGGAATGCACAGGCAGCTTGCCCATCTCCTGTCCAGACAGCTGGGGAGTGGGGTCAGGAGGGGCCAGTTCTACTCTTGCTTCCACTGCCTGGCCTCATCAGAGAAGGCCAAGTGCTACCTTGCCTTTCCTGCCCCTCTGAGACCTGGCACAGGCCCTCACTGGCCTTCTGTGGGTGATTAGCTGCAGCCCCAGGGCAGACCCACTCCTTTCTTTTCCCCACCTGCTGGCCTTGCTGCAGCTCCAAAGAGGGAGGGCTGAGCTTGGGAACATGTTGGGAGCTCCAGCTGCCCGCTGGGGCTGCCAGTCTGCCTTCTTGTTGGATTTCTTCCTCAGAAGGCGAACTTTCTCAGCAATATCCCTCTCTCCATGGCAGAAGAGCCCAAGATCTTTGAGGGTATGATTTGGCTTCTGTGCCAGGAGATACCCTGCTCCACCCAACCCAAAGAGCCTGGAAGAAGCCCATAGTATGATGGGTTCACTGCTTTTGGGCACTAGCTGGGCTCTGAGGTAGGAATACCAGTGTCAGTCCTGCTCGGCCACCCCTGGCCCATTCCCCTGCTGGCACCAGCTAAGGGGCAGTGAGAGACCACTATAGCATTCAGCTTCTGTGAAAGGAGCTCATCCCTTCCCTCCAGGGTTTGGCAGTTGAATTCACTGGGGACTGTAGAACTGATGGCTGTACAGGGGCAACGGGACGGCCAGGGAGGTAGCTCTGCATAGGACGGTTTGAAGGGGCACCAGCCCCAGGGATGCAATTAAATATTTCCCTGAAAAGCAGGGGCTGATGATGAGAGGAAGGCAAAGGCTGAGATGCCCATGTTGCACCCCCACCCCAATATAAGGCAGTGATGGTCATGGACAGGCTCAATGTAAAACCCTCTACAGCAGACCCTTTACAGACTGCATCATCCCCTGCTGGTGACATTAGTGTATGCCAGCATGCACCCCAACACAGAGAGGCTGAGACCCCTTCCACTTCCAAAGGGCAGGGGCAGGAGAGGTTATTCCCATTTGGCCCAGAGGACAAACCCAGGGTTGTGGGGAGAAGGGGCTAGTACGGGGATGGGCAAAATGGTGGATCCAGCCAGCAGAGGGACTCCATTTCCCAGCAGCCCCTGCCTATGTCTGTGCAGCTGGTTTCCATGGAGTGGGGCAGTGACAGCAGTGGGGCCACATTTTCCATGGAGACCCCAGCAGCAGCATGGAAACTAGCTGCAGTGACACAGGCAGGGACTGCTGGGAAATGTAGTCCACTGTGGACCCAATCTGGCCTGCGAGCCAAACTTTGCCAGCCCCTGGGCTAGTACAACTGAGAGAGAGGAGAGAGGCCCTAGTTAGCCCTGCACTGAGGAGGGAGCCCTGTCCCTGTTGAGCAGTGGGGTCAGAGGCCTGCAGGCTCTGGAAGTTGTTGAGAGAGCAGAAGTGCCAGACTAGCCTTGTGTGCTCAGGGCCATGCACTCTGCCAGCTCTGCTCAGGAGAACAGGTATCCCAACAAGCAGGATAGTAGGGCTGTTTTCAACTCTTGTTTTTGGTTGCCAAACTCTGCCCATGACCCTGGGAAAACAGTGGGCAATTATTTGGCTCAAGAGACTGGAGCAGCCAGATAGAGCCTGTGCAGGGGTGGGGGCTGCATGGTGCGATGGAAAGGCTGAGGTTTCTTAACAAGCATGTCCAGTTTTCCCACAGAGTGCTTGGCAGGAGCAGTGAAGAGAGAAAACACAATCACACACATCAATTTAGCCAACCCACCCCCAACAGCTCTGCTAGAACAACTCATTCCTGGCCCATAGCTCTTCGTTACCCCAGCCCTAGGTTTAGGTTTCCCCCAATCCCTGCTTCTCTCCCACAGCTTTGTTAGTATCCCTAACTCCCAACCCATAGGCTGTGTATCTCTTGAGGAGCCATACTTTGACTCTCCACCTGCTAGGATGGCAATTCATACAAGAAGCCTCACCTGCATCCTCAGAGACCCCACATTCATGCTTAAAAAACAGGCTGTTTGTGGGCTCTCCTCCTTCCTGGTATGCAGACACTAGGCCTGGCCCACTGACTACCAGAAACAGTGTCATTGTCTTGTCCCTGTGCAACCCTATCATCCCCATCACAGCAAGAATTGTCAGCATGTCACCCCAGACTTAGAGGAGGAAGGGGCTCCTAAGGCTGGTTTAGGAGCAGCTGAAGAATGGGCACATTGGGCAGTGCATAATAACTGAAATGAACGTGCATATTGAAATGGTGCAATGGACTGGTGCCCTTTATAGCACCCAGGCCAACACAGGCTGCCTGGCTATCCGTACTCAGCACTCTCTCTAACTATCCATGCATCTCTACATACCCTCATCTATCTATCTATCTATCTATCTGTCTGTCTGTCTTGAATATCAAAATGCCACTCAAGCTGAGACTGCTGAGATGTTTCTCATCTTATAGGGAAAAGTCAAAACAGTTAGTCATTACCTTGTGTGGAATATGCTGTGGTCTGGCCTTAGAGGTCAAGGCCAGACAGGGCCAGTCTGATCCTGTCAGCCACAGAGGCACCTTCCCACCCCTCAAAAAACAAACAAACAAGCCCCCAAAACCCTGATCTGGGCCCAGCACCTTCTAAATGAACTAATGTTAATCTCCTAAAGATTCCAAGTGCTGGAGAAGCCAGTTTGCATATTTGTAGTTAATGCTCACATACTTTTCTAGAAAAGCATGCATAGAATGGGCAGTAGGGAAACACCCTTCAACAGCCTGTGTGGCATCAGGGAGCCTTGACAATCTATGTACAAGACAACATCACAGCTGGCTTTCTATCCACTTGTTCCTGCAACTCAAACCAAGTCTGATCTGGGGCATTTCCTTAAGGGGGCAGCTCTGGACACAGACTTGTCTTGGCCTTTCTATGGAGTGTACACACTAATGTAAAGCCACAGGCAAACTACTGCACAGCTATCAGCAGAGCAGCTTTCCCACACTGCTGGAGTAGGTCGTATTCATATATGTCCTTCACGGACCCCTTGTAATAGACACCTGAAGAGTGTAGTATAGTATTACAGATCATACTTGCTCAGGGTGGTTGTTCTCACGGTTTGAACCCATCCCTTTTAAATCTATGAAACAGCTAATGTTAGCAGGACCAGGCTAGTTATCCTCCATGTGGCACAGGCCTTCAGGGGATGTGATACACATAGAACCGATGAGTTACATCACTGTGTTGGGCAGACTGAGAAGACTAACCATCAGGAAGCAGGTCCTAAAGCTAAGGTTTAAGGATTCACTAGGCAGTGCAGTTCTTTCTCACAGAAACATAGTGCTGTACTGGGGATATGGCTTCTGCCCTAAATCTACCAAAGTCCCTTTGCCTATGGAATAGATCTGATTGCTCCTGTCCATCAGTAGAGATGGGAAAGTGCACAGAAGGGGGCAGGGACAACTCTGGCCACAGACTTCTGCCATGGCACCTCTCACCTGAGGCTGCAGGGTAGCCTGGTCTCTGCTCTATAGCTGGGGGTGCTGACCTGTTCTGTACAGGATACTCTACAGAGCTCAGAGACTGTCACATGCACTGCAGGGCAGAGGAGATCATATACAGTCTTGCTGTCTGTCTGTAGCAAACACTGGGACTCATTCTTCCTTCCTTGGGGACATTAGCGCTGGGTTGCTGTGGGTAATACTCACCCCTCCTTCAACAACCAAGGTGGGTAGAGGCCAATTGCGTTCAACTCCTCCCCTGGCCTCAGCCCCACTGATCTAGTGAAGTTCAAACTGAGTGACACCAACAGCTGCCTGCATCCAGCAAGTGTCTCCTATGGCATCTCTGACCAGGTGGTGACACCTTGTGGGGAAGTCTGGCACATCAGTCAGTGAAAGGTAACCATGTCAAGTGTGAAGTCAGGTAAAAAAGGCAGGGTAAAGTTACTAAGGACTGGTCTTCACTTGTCCCCAGTGTGTTACTGCTGTAATGGACTGTAACACTGTGGCAGGAACTACAGTTCCCAGCAAGCTGCTGGGGAGAAAGGAAGGTAGCAGAGGGGGAGCCTAGCCGTGATTGCACACAAGAAATTGCTCACCAGGGAGAGAGAGCAAGAGAGTGAGAGAGAAGCAGCAGCCAGCCAGACATGCCGAGATCCAGGAGCTGCAGCAGGGCTGACTGCTAGCCACAGCAGTGTGGCTCAGGAGTAGGCCTCAGTACACAGTAACTGAGTGTTCTGTGGGTTTGTCTACATGAGACGCTTTGCCATGCAATAGACTAATCTACTGTGCAGTAAAGCGTCACTGTTTACACATGAAAGTGCTTATTGCACAGTAAAGTAATCTACTGTGTGGTTAGTTTACTATCTGCAAATGCAGGTAGCAAATTAACTGTGCCATAGTTACTGCACAGTAAAACACATGTAGACACTGACTGGGAGCAAATTTTCTCCTGGTTAGCCCCACCATGAGAGGAGCACCCTCAGGCTAGTCCCAGGGCCACGGGGCTTGGAGCGTTTCTAGCCCCAAGGCTCAGCTTGGCCTTTAAAACTCTGAGGGGACTCTGGGGGCCTTTGCCACCTTTTCCCTGCTTCTGGCCACCACATCCTGCAGCAGTGTCCTCATGACAGTTGCAGCAGTCTTCATGGATCCCAGTGGTGGCCCCTGGCTGAATCCTACCACCTGCCTGCCTGTCCCATGCCATGCTCTGCACTGTGTGCTGCAGGCACCCACCAAGGCCTGGCAGACCCGGACTCTCTCCTGCAGCCCCTGAGAGCCATCAAGGGAGCCATGCTGGTGTTGTCTCTGATGCCGCACTGCATCCCAGGGGCCTAACAGGTCCCAGAATGAAACTGGGCATTGTGGTGCTGTGGGGTGACATCAAGGTCCAGAGCCAGTTTGCCTCAGGTAAATGCTCCAACACCCACATCTATGAGGCCCTGGTGGGTCGCATGCAGCAGCCTGAGCATGAGCAGATGGAGCAGCAGTGCCACATAAAAGGCAAGGCCTTATGAATACAGTGGGTCCATATTAATGGCTAGAAAATGATATTTAGAGATTTGCTTTTCAGAGTTGACTTGTAGGCAAAATAGATGTGTAATAGAATAATGGTCCAGGGCAATGGCAAGGGTTAATTGATTTCTAAAAGCCTGTTGTTGATACAGTTTCCTTCAAGGCCCACTATGTCTGACACAGGCAAGCAGCAAGCAGAAAGACAGGCTGGGAAATTGAAAACATGTACCACACTGTTCCGTAAAATGAAATAAGGGACTCCACTGTGTTGGCCAGGTCACAAAGCCCGCTACATAGCTCTTGGGATTTCTGGTTTTGGTAAATGGACTCAATTAGGAAAGACCAGAAAAGGCTCAAATTAAGATGTGTGCATGTGATGGATTTGGGAAACAAAGGAATACACTGACAGGACAGAACGTGAACAGTATGATGACCACAGGGAAACCAATCAGCAGTGCCCAAGGTGAAGAGTGACCTAGTCAAACTGGAGGATTGGGTAAGATGAAGAGTCATCAGAGGGGGGGAAGAATACAAAAAGAGAGATTTGCAGCAAAATCTCTCTGTAGAAGATAATCCGAGACCACTACGGACAGAAGGCATACCACCAGCCCGTATCACCGTCCCCACTGGGAGGGGTGGGAGCTTGGCCTTTGACCTTTAGGCTGCTGAAATCTGACATTCAAGAGAGAACCTCAGGGTGAAGCTTGCATACTGACCAAATGTACCTTGACCCTGTGACAGCTCTAGGATTGGTAGCTGTAGAATTATTTGCATTATTCTTACCTGCTATCACTGCAAGAAAACACCCCTTGCATGCTGTTGTAAACTTCTAGGGCTTTATCCCCAACGCAGTGAAGCATGACTGCAATTTTATAATCCTCTGCCTCTTCCTCAGCCTTTCTGACTGCAAAGTGTAATTGAGGCTTCTGTTCCCATCTCCTCCAATCTCCCCGAGATTTCCAATAAAGGATAATGTTGAAGGAGGTTTGAAATGCTCCATTTTTTTTCTTTGAATGAACGCTATAACCCCCTTAATCAGGATGCTGGTGACTCGACCGAGAGACAGGTCACTTGTGACACCATACAGTGTTTGCTTTATGCCACTGGGTTCCAGGGATGGGGGACTCACTCAGACCTCCGTGCCTTTGGGGCTCTGTCCTCCAGTCACAATTCAGCAGAGACCAGCGGGGTGGTAAACAGCTTTATCTTTATTAGCAACAGGATTCATCAACTCACATGCTCACATCTTGCAGGGAGAATTACAACTACCCGCCACCACAAACCGCACCCACATGGCATCACAGGGAGAGAGTGGGTGGTCCCACTGCTGGACCCTTGAAGATACATACCATATAGCACAAACAATGCTCACATCCAAAGGAGTGTGATGGTGAATCCTAAAGAGCTTGCCTAGGCTTCCCTAGCAGAGACAAGGAGGCCTGCCCAGGGACAGATGAGTACACATGCCCTCTCATCTGTCCCAGCCTCCCCTGGCATGCTCCCTCTATGCAAATCCCAATTTGATCCTGTTCAAGGACCTGCCCTGGGGTGCTCAGGACCACTGCCCCAGGACCTGAACTTCCTTCCTGGGCTCTGGGCTCCTCTCCTGCAGCACCATGACTGCCCTGGTCTGGGCCCTGCTCCTCCTGGCCCTGCTCCCACATGAGTGCTTGGGGCAGGGGTGGGGCTGGCAGCAGGGATAGAATCAGGGCCCCTGGTGCCCGGTGCCCAGTGCCAGGTGCCCCAGAGCCAGGTTGGGGTGGGTGAGGAGGGCTCTTGGAGGCTGTGGGGAGAGATCTTCATCCCACAGACAACTCCCTGTTCCCCATATGGAGGCCAACCCTAGCTCTGACCCTCCTGCCTCAGCTCAGGCCAAAGCAGCCCTCTGGGCCACCTCTAGCCCCAGCTCCTTCTCCCATGGCCCAGCCCTGTGGCTTCCCTGCCACCAGCATCCTCCTCCACTGAGACTTTTTCCTGGGCCTGTCTCCAGGAGTGGGAGGTGCTGGACTCAGAGGGGACCTTGTGATGGTCAAGTGAGGCAAATTCAGAGCCACAAACACCTGATAACTGCTGTCATCTTCTGGCTCCCCTGAGCCTGGGGTAGGCAAGGAGTGTCCAGGGGTTTGGTCTCCCACCACCCCTGCAGACCAGCGCTGTGCAGTCCTGGGGGAAGCTGCAATTCCTTCTCACCACCCTGCCAGGTGAGTCCACATCTCACTGCCCTGAAAGAACCCAAAGTGTTGAGATCCCAGAGACCTCGGCACATGCTGAGCCTGACCAGGGGATCTTCAGGGAGCCTCAACATTTTCCCATGAGCCCAGGCAAGGACTGGCAGGATGCTTATTCTTATCCTTTCTTTGTTATAGATCTCAGATCTGGAGGGGGAGTTCAGGTGCCCAGTGAGGGGTTGGGGTTTGGGGCAGGGTGTGGAGAGAGTCTCTGCACCCCTCTGCAACGCCTATGGATTCACCTTCTGGAGCAACTCAATAAACCAGCTCCATCATGTGCCTAGGAAGCGGCTGGACATGAGTAGCCCGAGATCAGTGGACAGAGGGCCTTCCGTAATGAACCGCACAGCATGTCCATGAGTCTATTAGAGAGCACAAAATTAATAAACTCTGCAGCAGGGTAGGACTTGTAAATACACTGCTGCAGAGCTTTTTTGTGCACAGCAGCATGCCAATAGACCTGTCCAGCTGGCTGGGACACAAGGGTGCTTCCATGCTGGGGCTGTCTACCAGCTAGCCCCTCACCAAAGCATGCTCATGCCCCAGCCAACCCCTCTGCAGCCCACTGAGCGCAGTTGACCCCCTGGCTCCCTTGCCAGCTAGGGCGGCTGTGACTTGGCTCAGTGTGGTGTGATCTGGATGCACTTGCAGATACACGCCCAGGAGCTTTGCCCCCTAAAGGCATGTGTAGATGCTCCCACTGAATCTCACTATGCTGTAGACAAGACCTTCTTTCCTAGGTCTATGGGAGCCCTTGGAAGCAGCACATTGGTTTACTATAGTTTTGATATTGCTCAGGGAAGGGACCTGTATGGCTCCATGATACAGGGAACACAGTAAGAGAGGAAAAGAGATTCGGGCAGCCTACCTTCTCCAGGACAAATCTGTTTTAATATTTTAGGGTTGGGGGCCTGTATATATTTGGACAGTTCCACAGCACCTTGGCTCCCTGGCCTCAGGCCTAATTTAGGATGTAGATGTGGTCCATGTCTTTACAGAGCAGAAAGATCACAACAAAAATGACAAGAAGCCTTTAGCATTAGCATCAGAAGAGCCACTGCAGCACTGGCCATGAAAGCGAAACCGCTTTAGCATTCTTTGAGGCACGTTTTATTTTTTGAAGAAATTTTTCATGTTCCAAGCCAAATTAGCCAAATGAAGTCCAAATCACTGAGTCAGTCCAGAACCATAAGTGGCCCTACAACCAGCAAACATCCTCCACCCCCACCAAGGGCTTCAGATATTTCCAAAGTCTTTTGGCAGTTATCCTACATGCAGGCCCAAGCCCAGAGGCTTGGGGTTCGGATGCCCCCAAGTTTTGCCTGGCCTCAGCCATATGGACACAGAAGGAAGCAAGGCAGGAGCCTCCCATTTTCATAAAGTGAGTTTTAAGCCCCAGCACCTTGGTGGGTACTAAACCACGCCAGAAGAACAGTTATCCCCGGGAACGCTTAAGGAAAACTGCCTTCGTGGACCCAGATACATGGTGTTTCCCCTGCCAGGAGCAGCCTCTCTGCAGCCTGCTGGAGCATCCCATGTGCTCACACTTACTGGGACCTCCGCATGTATCAGGCCAGAGACCTGGACCTCAAAGGTGAAAGCTCCCACATGGACAGCATCTGCATAGAAATAGAAATGGGATCTGCCATCTGAAACCTGAGCCTGTTCCAGCCTGGGGAAGGGCTCAGTCTCCTCTGGCAAGTAGAGAGGGAAAAACCCTCAGGGAACATGGAAAGCAAGGACAAGGTGAACGGGCAGAAGGGTGTGCTAAACCAAACCCAAGCAGCTTCTCTGCAGTGAAGCCCTTATGTGAGTCGACAGCAAATTTCAGAAGGATTTGCAGCACTAAGAAATTCTTCTGTCTTTTTATTACATGTTATGGATTACACACCTATTCAATGGTGGCTTTTTCTAACACACACATAGGGGGAGATGCATTCTTCCCCTACATGTGCAAAACTGTCCATGTGGCAGAGGCCATCTAGTGAATGATCTGTACTGAAGGTAATGAATGTGGGTACTTCTATTTGGAGCTGATGTCACTGTGTGCTCTGTCCATTTTGAAGGCAAGCATTTCCCAATCATTCTCATTGAACTAGTCCTGAGGTTTCTTTGTGGAGAAGCCTTGAGATTTTTGCCACGCCTCACGGATGCCTTTCTTGAAGCTCTAGCTCTTCCTCAAGTAATCAGTGGTGTCAAGAGCATCGTGATAGCTGGCACGATCCTCTCAGAGGTGCTGCTGGAGGTGATGTCTCTTAGCAGGGTTTTTCAAGCACTTGAGATTGAACCTCTGCTTTGGTTGCTTCTTTTGTTGACATCATTGTGTGGCCGTACGCATGGATGTGATGGAACGGATCAAACAAGGATCCATGCAGCACCTTTGGGGCTGGTCTTCTCCTCGACTTCTTCTCGTGTCCCTCCTGAGAGAGCTGACGACAGGGATTCAGCAGAATCTGAGGACTGTTCAAATCTGAGCGGGCCGCGACGGGAGAGCTTCTACTGCGGCCGTGCTGGCAGTTGGAGTCCTGCACTGCCCTGGTCGTAGCTGTGCTGAGGTGGACTTTGCAATGGATCTTGCTGCACTCCCAGTTTGTATCTTTAATAAAATTCGACTTACAAAGCAGCTAGTTGTCCACACTGTTCAGCGTAGTCTAGCTCTGCCTTAGTTAAGGAAAGCCAGGAGGTTTATATGTGGAGCCCGTGATAAGAAATGTATTAATGAGGTCAATTGTCTTGCATTGCTGGGTCCATTTTCCTTGATATCAAAGCTTTCGTGATTCAGTTCTTTCCCCACACTTTTCAGTTCTTTTCCCAGACTCCAAACTGTCCTTCTTTGACATAAGCCTTGACCTATAGGGGTCATCAAGTTCCTCAAACGTTGGTAGTGAATTGAATATAGGAAGTATTCTGTAGACCCTTTCTTTAGCCTCTTGATGTCAAAGATGAGGAGGAGGGGTATGAGATAGAAGAGACAGCCAAGGAACACGACTGTTTCTGAAAGTTCCTGTCATAAGTTTCAATGGTTCATTCAGTTGCTTTGTGATCAGATCATATTGTGCAGTCAGTGTCTCTGTATGCAAAGGTCTGTGCCAAGGGTCAGGTGCGTGACTAGGGGCTTGAGGTAATCACTAGCGTCTGCCCCCATCGCCACTCACCCATCACTGTGGGACTTGCTGTTGAAGCAAGAGGCTTGTGCACGTCTTCTCTTAATGTGGGGATGAAATGGTGCAACAACAACCACATAGTACTTCACAGGAAGGAAACCTGAATCCCATGCCAAGGAAAACTGAGAGCACTGAAGATACCTGTTCTGCTGCAGTCTACATCTGCCACTGGCGCCATCGTGAAATAGTGATTGATGGTTGAGCATGCTGATGAAAAGACCAGTGAAAAACACAAATGAAGGTTATTTTTGGGAAAGCTTTACCTGCCGTTTTGGGACAGCCACAAAAGGCACCCGTGACCTTTGTCAGGCAGCCTACAATTCAAAGAACTTGGAAAGGGTTTACAGAGGACTTACTGTGACAGCTTGATTGTTGGCCCTGGGAAACAGGGCAGCTCTGGATCCAATGGGAAGTCAGGCAGTGGGCCGCATCAGGCATCCTGCTATGCCTATGCCAGATGCACAGGGAGTCTGTAGTGCTGCAGCACCCTCACCCCTCTGTAGTTCTCTGCTAGGATACCACTGCCAACACCAGGCCTCACTGCAATTGTCCTGGGCTTGACCTAGTGTCAGAAAGGGGATATGACAAATAGATGGAAGAGATGTCTACTGCAGGGGCAAGAGGGTTTGTGATAGGCTCAAGCCAGACGCAGATACGTCCCACCCCACTGGGTCATGCCAGTGTGTGGGCCTAAGGCAAGGAGACAAGAGAAGAGGCTGGAGAAACCTACAAGGACTGAGAGACCACTTACATGCTCAGACAGGCAGAGGCACCAACACTGTCATCCCTGAGTCGAGCAGGGGAGGATGGAGGGAGGGGACAACGGGTAGAAGGGGAGGGGAGGAGTGCAGGTCGTCACCTCCGCAGGGTGAAGCAGCATGGAAGGCTCCGAGCCAGGTGGAACCTGTGGGAGAAGGGCAGTGTGGGGCCCCTCCAATCCCCCCGGGAACAACCATGGGGTAAAGGAGAGTCTCCCCAGCAGGGAGCAGGACGTGGCTCTCACACATGGCTCACTGGGGCTTTCTGTCCCAACAGGACTGGCCTGGGCCAGAAGCTCTGAGCTCTGATTCCCAGAGTGAAGCCCTGGCAACAGGGTCCTCGGGCCCAGAGGTGAGCAATGAGGGGCCAACCCAGGAGATAGCCGGTCCATACAGGGCACTAGGGCCCTGGCAGAGAGACAGGATGGCCTGGAGGCAGGGGGCACCTGATCATCATGTGGGCTGGCGGAGGAGCAGCCCCTCAGGCCTGGGGCTGGCTGGGGTGCAGGGGGGACACTTACCTTCTTGCTGCCCCCGACCTTCTCCTCCTCCCCTCTGCCAGTGTCAGCCCTAGGGGTGGGAGGCAGAAACACTGGTCACCTCACATTCACCCCAAGCCCCGAGGCTCCAGCCACTGCCACCACCCCATGTCCAGGCCTCTCCTATCTCCGTCACCTCCTTTGTACCAGGGACTGGCCCTGGGCGCCCTGCCAGACCCATCTCCCTTTCTCCCTCTGTGCTGCCTGCGCCTAGGTCTGGTTCCTGGCTGCCGTCTGGATATACACAACAGGGATGACTCCCAGCACAGAGAGCCCAGGCCTGCAGTGCCCCTGCCTCAGCCCTGCCCCACCTAGACACCCAGGGCACTGGAGGGAGTCGTGGGCAAGTCACTCACTGAAGACACACTAGTCATTTCCCCTTCACTCACCTCTTCCCTCCCTGGGCTCCTGGCCCTCAACCCGTCCTTCTCCCAACCTGCGAGACCCTTCCCAGGACCAGGAACGGACTCCTGACTCCAGCCCTCCCTCAGCTCACATCACTGATCCCACGCTCACAACCTAACACAAGGAAAAGCATCATGTTTGCTGGCTGTAGGGCCACTTATGGTTCTGGATTGGATCATGGATCTGGCTGATTTGGCTTGGAACATGAAACATTTCTTTAGAAAAAAACAAAACAAAAAAAAATAGGAAAAGCATCCTACCTTTCCCCCGTCCTGTCCTTTTTGGACCCTGGAAAGCCTTGGTCCAGGGGGGCAGGGGGTCGCAGCCCACGTCAACCAGGCAGAGGGCCCTTGTCTGGGTGGAGGTGTCCTGATGTTGGAGGCCCTCTGCCTCGGTGCTGGCCTCCATGGTGGGGGGAAACACTCTCCTGCATCCTGGCCTCAGTCCCCTGGGAGGGGTGTTTCCTTCTGATTGCACAAGAAGCAACTGGTCAGAGATGCATCATGGAGTGAATTGAAGCCCAACAGGCCCTTCGGTGGAAGAACTCCCCAACCTGCAAACAGACCTGCTCCCAGCACCTCCAGCCTGCCCTGCAGCACCCCAATACCCCCCCAGCACCCCCACACACTAACAATACAAAAACCACCATACCTCTCCCTGTGTCCTTCCTGCTCCTTTTGGACAGCGGCGAGCCTCTGTGCGCTCGCCGCTGTCCGTGCCAGGGGTTTCCCCTGGCACCCCATTTTGGCCAGACAGAGGGCCCTGGTTTGGGTGCTGGCGTGTACCGGGCGGGGCAGGTAAGTCTGGCTCCCAGTGGGACCCTACCCCCATCTCCTAGCAGGGCCTGATGCTCCTGATTGCACAGAAAGGAACTGGTCAGAAATGTGTCCTGGACTGAATTCATCCCCTCCAGCACCAGAGAAGGAACAACTCCCCTACCTGCAAGAAGCACCACTTGCAACACCCTGAGCCTGACCCAGAGCCCACGAGCTACCCAGGAGAGCCCTGCACCTCACCCTCCCCTCTCAGTCCTCCACTTATGCCCTCCAGGGTGGTAGGCACTCCTCCACTACCCCCTCCATGGGAGGCTATTGCAAATGAAAAAACAAAGTAGCAGTGAGAACAAAATCCAACCTCCTGGCCCAGAGCTAGCACCTGGTGGAGTATGGGGGAAGGCTGGGGGACAGCAATCCAGGAAGCAGGGGAGGTCAGTACAGCACAGGTATGTCACCCCACCAGTCCCACAGTGTGACATCCACAAAGCTCACATGGTGCCCAGCACCGCGCACACAAGCCCTCCACCCGCATAGCCAGGGCAGCACCCCGCCCCCTCTACTGCAGGGCCTGGCACAGCGGGCACAGCCTTGCCCTGTGGACACACAGGCACACACACATTCCTCCCTCCCTGGGGCAGAGGCATGCAGAGCGGCTCACCTCTGTGAGGCTGTCCTCCACAGCCTGGCCCTGCTCCCTCTGGGCCTTGAGGGCCAGCACCATGGCGCGATTTTCCTGCGTCAGCTCCTCCACTTGAGCCTGCACCAGAATCACCCCTGCCCGTCAGACCATGCCCGTGGCTGCACCAAGCATATTGGGCGTCTGCACCCGACAGCAGTACCTCCCTAGGCACCCATCAGGGTCTACCTCTCCCCACACACAAGGTGCCAGGAATCTGTTCCCTGCTTTCACATCCTCTGGGATTTACCCTGCCTGGCCAAGCTCAGCCTCAGCCTGCTCCCTCCCCGGCCCCACGGCCCTGCTGGCCTCTGCCATCCGTAAACTCACCAGGAGCTGCTCCTCCTTTTGGTGAGCACTGTGGAGACAAAACACATTCGCGGGCTCAGGGAGACTGACAGTGCTGTCCCACAAAACAGCCCTTCCCCAAGGAGAGACTCGCACAGAAGCAGGGATGGGCCCTGGGCTTTAGCCCTGGCCCCTGTGCTGCACAACGGGAACAGCCAGCCCCTCTCCAGCCCCACATCTACCGGGACAGGAGGAGAGCTGCGTCCTGCTCCTGCTAAGCCAGGCAGGCCCTCAGCGCCTTCATCTCAAACTGCAGCAAACGAGACAGTGCGGGTTAGAGAGGCCTCATACCACTGCCTGTCTGTGCGCATGGAGCCGTTTCTTGCCCCCATCTGTCCCTCTGGCCCTGCCTTCACCCTCCATCCCCCAGCCCAGTCCAGCCCCGGGCTTGTCTCTCTGGTCCACCCCTCCATGCAGATCCACCAGCCAACCCACCTGGTCTCCCTCAGAGCCCCCCCATCCCAGCTGGGACCTGCAGCAGCCTGCTGCGGGGTTTCTCCTCCTGGGAAAAGAAAGAGTGTCTGGGGCAATGGACTCCCTTGGGCAGTGAGTTCCCATCTCCCCATGATGCAGGGTTGGTGGCCCCCAGAGCCCTGAGGCTGGGCAGGGCTCCTAGACCTGGACCCTGGGGATCCCAGGGGTTGGTTGTTACCACCTGCCTCAGGTGAGTCCCCACCTCCCAGCTCAAGGTCCCAGGTCCCGTCAGACACTCGGATTTGGGAAGGACTGTCCCTGTGATTGGGGGATGAGCCCACGACCCTTACCTTGTTCTTGGAGGGCCCCTGGAGTTGGCAGGAGATGGAGACCCTCCCCCATGTCTCGTGTGCTGCATGGGGTTGGGGGGGGGCACAGGACACCTGGTGAGAGACCCCTGTCCCCCAGATCCACCTGTCCCACTCCCTGGGCAGGGGAAAGACTCACAGCAGCAGGGGGATGCGGCCACGTCTGGCCCCTCTCGTCGCTTGCCCCCAGCACTGCTCCTGGCCCTGAGGGGCCGCACATCACCTGGGCCCACTCTGCTGCCAGGGCGCAGGGCGACCAGCCCCTCTGAGACACAACGCGTGGAGGCACCTGCCAGGAGTCTTGCATGCCACAAGGGCAGGGCCTTCCTCTATGGGAGTTGGGTGGGAGTAGGACCTTGCCCCCTATCCATGCAACCATGCAAGTCCCTCCACAGCTCACACCAGACCCAAAATCGATGGGTGCAGGGTCCCTCCTCTCCTGGACTTCTCCAATGGAGGGTATAGATGGGGACCCCTTAATGGAGGGCAGTTTTGTTTTGGCCCATCTGTCTGCACCCAGGCTGGCATCTGGTGCTGAGGGGACATGAGGGCTGAGCATCAGACTGGGTGGGACTGAGCACCACTTTTAGGATAGGGATGCCAGAGCCCGTGTGGGTCCCATCTTGCAAGGGAGCAGAGGGGAGCAGGGCCATTGCCAGGAGGAAGGCTCCCAGGGCTGGGGCATGGGCAGGGGCTGCAGGGCCAGAACTTGCTGGGGGGGGTGGGCATGGAGGGGGGGCTGTCCAGATTGGACCTTGGACAGCTTGGGCTTGGCCTGCCAGCCAAACCCTGCTGTGAGGGGAGGCCACACAGCCCTGTGGACTCTCATGCTGCCCAGCCCTCGTTGCTCCCATGGTGGGGCACGTGCCCAGGTCTCACCCAGGTTGCTGGAGCACAGGCGCATGGGGGCAGCTTCTCCCGCTGGAACATCTGCAAAGAAACACAGCCCTGAGCTGAAGGAGGGAAAGAGGAGCCCGACTGCCAAGAGCAGGGACAAGGCATGGGGCCGTGTGCTGGGCCCTTGCACAACCTGAGCCCCTGCTGACAACTTGCCGCATCTCCCAAAAGTCCCTGTGACGGGTCCGTGCCGTGTCCCCAGTGCTGCCCCCATGGCTGAGTGAGAAAGGGCACTCACGGCTCCAACCAGTGCTCATGTCCGACACCCGGATAGTAAACTAAATAATAACTACCTAACTAACTAGTGATCTAAGGAACTAATAAACTAACTAAAGAACAAACAATCTAACTAATGATTTAATGAAATAACTTAACTAACTAGCGAACTATCTAACAAACTAACTACCTAATCAACTAACAAACTACCTGACGAACCTACTGCTAAAGTAACGAACTAACTAAACAACAGAAATAAGTAAAGGCATGAGGGATGAGGAAGGGCAAGAGGCTTGGGCGAAGGTCGGGAGAGCACTGGGAGGAGCCGGTGCCTGACACTGAGGCTTGGGATTGTGATGGCACTGGGCACAACAGCACTGTTGCCATGGCAACCAGGGGTCTCCCTCCCACATGGGCAAGGTGCTGAGTGCTAGGGCTGTAAGCGCCTTTGGCCTGGCCTGGCCTGGCCTGGCCTGGCCTGGGGGGTGTTCCCGGCCTGGGACGACCTTAGACCCTGAACCCTTTGGGCGCGTTCTTCTTCATTGTCTGTGTGGACCAAGCAGCGACTGCCCTGGCTGGAGGTTCACAACAGTGACAGCCCTGGTCTATGATCCTGAAATGTTCCAAACTAAAGTAGCACCTGATGAACATCCAAGTAGTTAAGAGAAAGCTCCCAGAGTACAGAAGGGGGATGTGGTATATGGAAGGTACCTTGAAGAGGCCAGCTGTGGGATGAGCCAGTCTCTCCCCCTGATGCCCTGTGGGTGTGGTTTGGGGTGGTGGGTAGCTGTAGCTCTCCCTGCAAGCTGTGAGCATGTGAGTTGATGAATCCTGTTCCTGAGCCCTGGTCCAGGGGGGTCCTGGTTAAACAGTAGCCCCTGGTGCCAGATCTTCAGCCCCTCTCTGATCACTGTGGGGTCAGGCCACATCAGGGCAGTAACTGGGGCTGTGAACACAGAGCTCAGCTAGGCCTCAGCCCCTTTCTGTGCAGGGGGGGATGACAGGATCCTGGGAAGAACAGGTCAGCTGGAACAAGGGTCAACATGCACCTACCTCCAATGCGGCCTCCCCTGCCTGGCGCTGCTGGGCCTAGTCCCGGTGCAGCACGTAGCCAGTGCCCTGTGCTACACATAAGAGTGATACATATAGATCCATAGATCCATACATACATGCACACTGCCCCGCCCCAACCCCCAGCGACACTCGTGTGCACACACACATAGCAGTGACATCCAGGTGCTCACACAAACACATGCGCCCTGATCCATCTGCAAATCTAGAGGCCTCCTAACCCTCCACCCCTGCTTCTGTCAGACAGAGAAAGCTCCCATTCCTTAGACTCTTACAGGAGCCCCCCACGTGATCCCTTGTGATCCTCTTGCCCCTGTTCAGATACAGCTCAGCTCCCCAGCACAGTGCAGTCACTAGGAGTGGACATTCCTGATGATCCTCTTGCCCCCGCACTCACCCCCACCCCTAGGAAGGGGATGAGATAAATATGTGCAGCTCAGGGGCACACTCCCTGGGCCCTGTCACTCCAGATGGGGAAGCGGGAGGAGGGACGGGCATGCTCCTAGATTGCGCACAACCGAATGGCCGACAGGACACTTGTGGGCTCCTCACATAAGCCTAAGTGCCAGCGATGGACCCAACTATAGTGTATGCTCTGTGCCATTGGGTTTCAGGGATGGGACACTCACTCAGACCTCTATGCCTTCAGAGTCCTGTCCTCGAGTCACCATTCAGCTGAGACTGGTGGGGTAGTAAACAGCTTGATCTTTATTAGGAACAGGATTCATCAGCTCACATGCTCACAGCTTGCAGGGAGAGCTACAGCTACCCACCACCCCAAACCACACCCACAGGGCATCAGGGGGAGAGACTGGCTCATCCCACAGCTGGCCCCTTCAAGGTACTTTCCATATACCACATCCCCCTTCTGTACTCTGGGAGCTTCCTCTTAACTACTTGGATGTTCATCAGGTGCTACTTTAGTTTGGAACATTTCAGGATCATAGAGCCAGAGGTTGCTAGCACTTGCCTCACCAGTGGGGTCTAGCCTTTACCGCTATCCCCTTATTGCCTGTAAAGTACAAGGACAATCTCATCACATGTCCTCTCTTAGTTTGCGTGGTGTCATCAGGTTCCTCTTTGGGTACTGATGGATTCTCTGCAATGTGATGAAACTCTTGTTCATGGTTGTCTGGTTCGTCTTCTGAAGTTTGCTCTGCTGCCATTTCTTGAGGTACACCAACATGTCCTGTTGCGATTGACGAGTAATCCTTTCTTAAGTGTCTCCTGTTCCTCCTGTAGACATTACCGCTGGGGGTTGTTGCTACATAGGAGCATGGTTTACCCCTTTTTGCTGTGACGGATGCTGGTGTCCATCCTGTGCTTGTTTGTATCCCTACTTTCTCCCTGTGTCACTGAGGTGGCAGGAATGTAGCTGTGTGATCGTAGCGCTCCTTCTGGCACCTTTGAAGGTCCCACAAGTTCTGGGAGGCAATCGACGGTCGTCTAGGAGTCAGCAGCACCATTGTAGCAGGGAGGGGACTGCGCAAAAATCTCCCTATCAGAAGCTGCACTGGATCTTACTCTAGACCAGAAATAGGCATGTTGCTCAGATTGAGTAAAGCCAGATGTAGATCAGAGCCATCCTGCAAAGTCTTCTTAAGCATTGATTTGATGGTCTGAACTGTGCATTCAGCCTGGCTGTTGGATTGTGGGTACCTGGGGCTAGAATGGGTGATGGTTATGCCCCAGTCAGTTGCAAATTGTTTCACTGTGTGACTTGCAAATGGCACGTGATCACAGACAGTTTCTCTAGGTATGAAATGGTGAGCAAACATAGACTTCTTTTTGCATACTACCATGCTAGCTGTTTTGTCTGGCAGCTGCAAAACTTCAGGGTACTTGGAGTGGTAGTCAACTAGGATCAAATAAGACCGTCTCCATTGGTCAAAAATGTTTGCTGTCAGTTTTAGCCAAGGTGGGTCTGGGATCTCATGTGAGATCGTGGGCTCTTTCTGATTACTGGGTTGGAGCTCTTGACAAGGTGCTTAATTTGCAATCCATTGCTTGATGTGGGCATTCATTTTAGGCCAATACATGATTCGTTGAGCTCACACTTTCAACCTTTGTATGCCTTGATGGAGCAAGTGAAGCAATGTCAACATGTTGGTCCTCGCACCACCTGGAATGATTATTTTTGGCCCAATCATAAGCAAATCATCCTGAAGACAGATTTGGTCTCTGAGAGGCCAGTAAGGCTTTAAGTCAGCTTTGACTTGTTTTTTGCCTGCTTGGCCATCCATTAAGATGCTGCTTTGTAAGGGCTTGTAGGTCCTTGCCCAACTGTGTGCTCCTGTAACTGCTGGAGTCACTGGTTGCTGAGTGGCTTTGTTTCCGTCAGACTGCGAATCACCTTTTCTGAGTGGAAAAGACCCAGCTCAGGAGGAGGAGTGAGCATTGTGGCTTTAGAAAGTGTGTCAGCCACTAACGTGTCTTGGCATTTGGTATAGTGAATCTGGATGTCATATTTTCGGAGCTGCAACTGCATCCTCTGTAGCTGTGCTGGAGCTTTTCCTACGAGCTTCACAAAAATTGCTTCCAGGGGTTTGTGGTCTGAATGGACCCATACTTGGGTGCCATACACATATTGGTGGAGCTTTGTCATGGTGAAGACTATTGCCAGAAGGTCTTTTTCAATCTGTGCATAATTTCTCTCGGATTGTGTTAGAGCCTTTGAAACATATCCAGTTGGTTGATTCTGCTGAAGCAGGCATGCTCCTAAGCCATCTTTGGACACGTGGGCTTGGATTTCTAACTGCTCTGCTGGGTTAAAGTACCTGAACACAGGTGCTGTTGTGATGGTTTGCTTGAGCTTCTCCAGGACTGCCTGATGCTCGGATCCCCATCGCCAGATAATGTCATTCCTGAGAAACGCTCGCAGCGGGGCCATCAAGCTGGACTCATGTGGAACGTACTGCGCCAAGTACTGAATGGTTTGAAGAAATCTCTGAAGGCCTTTCTTGTCTATTGGAGGGGGCATCCTGTGGATGGCTTCTACGTTGTCTTCATCTGGTTTGACACCATCTTTTGGGAAGTTATGGCCCATATTCCTAATGGAGTCAACTAAAAACTGTATTTTGTTCTGATTAAACTTTACTCCTTTTAGACATGCTCTCTCCAGGACTTGTGTCAGGATAGCGACATGCTCCTCTTTGGTAGCCGCTACAATGAGCATGTCATCCATGATGATGTGGATTCCTGGAATGGCACCAAAGCACTCATGATTCTTACAGCTTCATAGATGTTTTATAAATGTTACATAGATTCGGATTTGACCAATTTGGGGGACAGTGATTCGATTCGGTGATTCGAGTCACTGTCCTGAATCAATTCAGGCGAATATGATTTGGAGATCTGGCTGCTGTCGATTCTCCAAATCACCCAGGCTGTATCCCCCACGTGTTCTCCGAGCCTGGCAATGGCTGCCCTGCCCACCCCATCTCCAAACCTTTAAGGAAAAAAAAAAGGAAAAAACCCAGACTCACCATTCCTGCCCAGCAGGGGGAGGGGGGGCCCCATCTCCACTGCCCCCCCTACATGGGGGCCTCTTTCATGAGCCCCCTGAAGCCCTGAGACCACTGCAGGAGCAGTGAGTCCCAGGGTTTTTCTTGGGTTTTTTTTCTCCTAAAGGGCCAGAGCCATGGCAGGGGGGGAGGAATGGGGGAGCAGGGGGGAGGGCCTGGAGGGCTCATGCAGAGCCCTTCATGCAGCATAGGAGAGTGTGGGGGCAGCAGGATTCCCTCCTCCCCCAGCAGTATCTGAGGAGCCAGGGCATTTTTTTAAAGCACCAGGAGCTGTGGCAGGCAGAGCAGCCATGGGGGTGCTAGGGG
>NW_017728938.1:4822807-4838327 GCF_001723895.1 Crocodylus porosus | reverse complement strand
CCAAATCATCAAAGCTGTCCAAATCTTTTCCAAAGATTCAGAGAGCTTCGAATCAATTCAGACCTTTTAATTGGTCCCCTGCTCAAATTAGATTTAGAGATTCGGCCCCTGAATTGGGGCACATGAGGATCACAGGGATGCTGATAGTCTCCTAGTTGGTAGGGTTGGAAGGGACCTGATCAGATCATCAAGTCCAACCCCCTGTCATGGGCAGGAAAGAGTGCTGGGGTCAAATGATACTTCTCTGCAGGCACCAGCCCCTTGCCCTTGCTCCTCCTCAGCCTGGCACAAACAGGAGTGTGCCCAAAGGGAAGCCCTCTCTCACTCCAAAGCCCCTATCCCCCTGGAACAGATTGCCCTTCCTGTCGCCATCTTCTTAGTCCTCTGCACCTTGCAGGGCCATCCTTGGATCCTTCTTTGGGGTTCTTGCATCCCGCCCTATACTCGCCTGCCACGTCTTGATGGAAATTAGGATGATGTTCTTGCGAGCAGGAGGCTGCCTATTGTATTGGGTGTGTTGGGGCCTTTCCCCCATGTGGGACTGACCCCTGATTTCTCTAGCCAGGCCTTCCTGTCTAAAACCACTAAACAGGGTTTGACTCCGAGGCTCTAGCCTTTTCCATTGTCTTAAGGCCTGGGTTACAACCCCCCCCCCCAAAACAATACCAATATAAAGCTGCACCACAGGTGCACCAGAACTCCCCAGCTTTTAAGATCGCGCCTCGCTGGTGCTAGGGTTTGCACTCCTTCTCTGGAGCTTTTCTCGGTGCCCCGTTTGCCTGGGGCTTCCCACCGCCCCCTGCTCTGGGGCTGGGGTCAGTGCACCCCAAAATGCTGCACCCTCTGTGGCACCGGGGTCCTCACACTACTGTGGATCCCCTGTGAGGCCTCCTCCAACCCCTAATAGCCTCTCCCAAACCACCGGTCTCGTATACAACAGGAAACAAAACACAAGCAAAGTTGACATTCAGGAGTTCAGTGTTTTCCTGAATGTTGGTTACCAGCTGTCCCGAGGTGTTAAGCAGGGGTCCCACACTTCCATTTGTTTTCCTTCTACTGCTTACATACCTAAAAAAGGACTTATTATTGTCCTTGACTCTCATGGCTAACCTAAACTCAGTTGCCGCCTTGGCTTTCCTGATCATTTCCCTACAAGTACTGGACACTAAAGAAAAATACATTTATTAAAAGTTAAAAGGTATCAAATATAAAATACAGAATGCCAGGGTAAAGATGAGGCAGATGAAATATAAAAGAATTATACCTTAATCAGTGAATGCAAATTTGAAGTAGTGAGGATTAATGGCCATTGGGAACAATAAGTGAGTTAGGTTAGATGCAGTACAGTGATTTAGCATAAGCTTTAGACAAATATGGGAAGTTTGCTTTGGGAAATTGGTTTTAATCAAAGGGGGAATGTGTTCACCACGATATATTTACAGTCAAGTTTTTAATGCACCTTGGCTTTTCTTGTCTCTTACAGGCTTTGATTTGAAGTGGATATTTTTGTTATTTTGTTTCCTTTAGTGACACTTAGCTCATTTGATATCTAGATGTAGTTTGTAGGTTTCTTCTACAGAAAGCCATTTCAGCTTTCTGGCTTGCTCTGAGCCTTGCCACACCCATGCAATGAATGTGCTAGGTATCTGCCAATACTATGAAGGAAATAGAAATACACAAAAGGGACGGAGGAGGTGCAGGCAAAAAGGGTTTTTTTGTTACACTTTGACTGGTGATGAACTCCTGTACTGTACCTTATGGCCTGGACAGTGCTTGAAGGCTTTCTTGAGGAAAGATACTAGGCTATCCACATTGAAGAACTGAGTGTACCAAATGTCACTTACTAGAGGCAGGATGTACAGGGGGCAGCAGGGCAGGCCCTATGAGGAGACCTGAACCTGTTCAGCCTCCACAAGAGAAGGCTGAGGGGGGATCTAGTGGCCTGTTATAAACTAGTCAGGGGGGACCAGCAGGCATTGGGGGAGCCCCTGTTCCCCTGAGCACTGCCAGGAGTGACCAGGAATAACGGTCACAAGCTGGCAGAGGGTAGATTTAGGCTGGATATCAGGAGACGCTACTTCACAGTCAGGGCGGCTAGGGTCTGGAACCAGCTTCCAAGAGAAGTGGTGCAGGCTCCTACCCTGGGGGTGTTTAAGAGGAGGTTAGATGAACATCTTGCTGCGGTCATTTGACCCCAGTACTCTTTCCTGCCGTGGCAGGGGGTCGGACTAGATGATCTACTCAGGTCCCTTCCAACCCTAGAAACTATGAAACTATGAAACTATTACAGATGACATGAAGAGTATTGGTCAGTATTCCTGGGAGCAGATCGAAGAAAGCCTTGCGTATGCACGTGACATTGTCAGACAGGTGTGACAGGCTAGCTGGTAGTGATTTGGCCCAGGGGTTTTGAAAGGGTAAAAGATGATTGGAAGACTTAGGATTCCCTTTCCTCACCAATTTAGTAATGATTTGGCCCAGGGGTTTTGAAAAGGTAAAGAATGATTGGAGGGCTTGGGATTCCCTTTCCTCACCAATTAGGGCTCAGAGACTTATCCTCCATGTCCCCTGATTGATCCCTCGGGTCACTTGGAGGGGGATAAAAAGGGGCAGCGTGGCTGACTCAGGGGAGACCAGTGAGGGACCACAAGGAAGGAGCTGGCAAGAGCTGGGCCAGCGGGGTGGGAGCAGTTGCCCCAGAAGCACCTGAAGGAGTGGGACCTGCAGGCAGCAGTGGGACCCTCAGCAGCGCGGCATATGGCCGGCAGGAGAGGCTCCCCGCTGGGCTCCAGGATCCCCTATGAGAGGCTGCAGCCAGCAGGAAAGGCTCCCCAGCTCCAGCAAGAAGCTGAGCAGTGACCCAAGAGGTTCCCAGCTCTGCTTCCAGTTCCTCCAGCAAAAGGCTGGGAAACTCAATGTGAGGCAGGGGCTCCCAGAAAGCCAAAACCCCTAGCAGCCTAGAGCAGTCCTAGCACTGGTGGCTGAGTGGTAGTTTCTGCCTACCATGTGGGAGATCTGAATTCATGTCCCAGGGGGATCAAGTAGGGGTGAGTGAAGTGACAGAGAAATTCTTGTTGCAGTGGAAGAGGGTCATTGTGTTTTACCTCTTTCCCCCCTCCAGGTACTATGCCCTTATATCTCATTACTTAACGTTTTGTATTTTGTGCATTCTTATATTTTGCCAACCAGTATTGTTTGTTGTGGTGTTTGTGTTTTACACTTCGTTAAACCTGTCTTTTGTCAACTGAATGAATATGTCTACGAATGTAAATGCCCAACCTTTACTGAATCCTGCCCCCTTGGGGTGTTATAGTGTCCCCTATACCCCCTACTTTATACATGTTTTGTTCCCACTACTGTTTTCTCATTAAAAGGTATATGGTTAAGTCCCCATTGGTGGCCTGGCTCTGCTCTATAGGGGAAGGAGGGTCCCTACACCTCCCACAGCACTTGTGCACCTGCTCTGATCTCTTCAATTGGAGATGGGGTATGTTTTGGAGTACCACCCAGGTTAGACAGCAATGCTTAGATCTTGTTAAAGTTTATTTAAAGTCTATGCCATAACCTTCATAATGGTTTGAGACATGGTTGAAAAACTGACAAGACCATGGGGTGGACTGGGTCTGTTTGAAATACAGGCAGGTCCCGGTATGTCCAGGTCCTTGGTACAAATAAGAAGTGCAGCACATAGTTTTCTTGAGGGTCAGTGGCTTTATCAGCCACAATGGAGAAGGAGTGATATTCTGCCAAGACAGCCTTTGTGAACTGTACATGTGAAGCAATCAATGCAGGGAAATAGCCTTGGCAAAGCTTGCTAGCATGCAGAAAACTGCCAGCACTTGCATGTTTTTGTTCAGGTAGTCCCTGAACTTTGGATGATCATGTTTCTCCAGTAGGATGTTCGCCACGGCGAAAGCTTCCAGAAAGGGAAGTGTCGTGCTTTCGCCTTGCCAAGCTGCTTTCTGTGGTCCTTTTAAACAGGGAGGACACAGTCACTTGCTTCTGACCTTCAGCCTCTGCAACAGCCTTCCGCTTCATGTGCACCTTAAACTCCAAGTACTGATCTATGCTGGTTTTCCTGGACATATCCAGAGTCACATTGTGGGAGGTACAGAAGAGTCTGCCTCCATCTACATGAGAGGTCTCTGCAGGATACTGTCTTACATGATCCAGCACTGAAATGTATTTGGCTGTCTTAAAGGATTTGTTAGTTTTCATCCCTGCTCTTCCTCAGGCGGAGGAGGCTCCAGCACTATACCCGTGGGCACTTTAAAAGCCAGTGCCAAAACCCTCCTGCTTTCCTAGCTCAGCTGGGACTGGCTCCAGGAGGGGCTCAGACTCTGCTTCTCTCTCGCTCTCCCCTCCACCACTTCAGGATGCCAAGGCCTCCTGCAGCTCCCAGTAAGCCCACGCTTTTTGGCAGAGCTACCTGCAATTTCAGTGGGTCCCATTACTTTGTCTCTCAGTGTAGCCCCCCAGAGCCTGTGCTGGGAAGGGAGGCACAGAAATCTGCTAAATGCCACCTCCATCCTGGCAGACAAGGTCCTTTGGGCAAATCTTATTTCTCTTATTAGCCCAACTAAAATAGCCGGAAAATGTCTTCTTCACGAGCTTCCGGGTACAAACACTGTGCCTGGAGAATGGTGCTCATACCCGAAAGCTTGCAAAGAAGAATTTTTCCAACTATTTTGGTTGGTCTAATAAAAGAGATCACATTCCCCTCAAAAGCCTTGTCTGCTTGTGCCCTTCGACCGGCACAGCCACAACCAACGCGCCCGCATCCTGGCTGGCCGGGCGCGGGTGACACTTTCACTGGGCCACAGCCGAGGTCCCCGGTCCCCCCCGCTGCGGGGCGGAGACAAGGCGCTCGTGCGAAGCGCCGGCCGCGCCGGCTTGCCCCAGCGCCGCTTCTCAGGCCCAGAACCGCCCGCTCCCCCCTTCCGCTGCCACGTAGCCCCGGGGCCGCAAAGCGAAGCCCATGCCCCCCACGCCCCGGCGCGGCCCGGGCGCCTCTGCCCATCGGGCTGCACGACCAACCGGAGCTGAGCCCCAGGCCCCGCCCCCGCCTTCTGTCCGCAGCCGTTTCCATGGCGACCCGGGGCACGGCCCCGCCCCGCAAGGGGCTGTCGCCTCTCGGGTCCGCAGGGCCGCTGGCGTCACGTGACTGGCCGTCAGCCGGCTCCGCCGCCGCCGGGGCCGCAGCATGGCCCGGGAGCCGGTGCCGTGCGCCGTGCGGGCGGCCGTGGCGCTGCAGGCGGGGGACGTGCAGACGGACCTGGCGCGGCCCGGCGTGGCCGTCATCGACGTGGTCTTTCCGCAGGCCGGGGCCGTGGGCGTGAGTGGCGGGGACCGCCGCGGGCCGGGCGCGGGGAAGGCGGTGCCCGTTGGGCCCGGGGCGGCGGGGCCAGGCTGCTGCGCTCCGCCGGCCGCGGCGTGGGGAGGGGCCTTTCCTGCGGAGACCGCGAGGCAGGCACCGGGAGCGGGGCACTGAAGGGCAGAGCCGGGGCTTCAGGAGGCTGTTGGGGAGGTGCAGGACTCCCCCGGGAGGCTTTGCAGGGCCCGGCCGAGGCTGAGCTGTTCACCCTGCGGGGTTGAGGGAAATGGCCTCCCAGCTGCAGGGGCCATGCAGCCCTGCTCCCACCACAGCCGATGCCCTTGGGCACAAGCCCATTCTCTGCTGTTACCGAAGTGGAAAGCAGCCTGCCTCACCATGGGATGCTCCTGGTCCAGTCTGTACAGCCTGCTCTTCCTGCACATCCCTGTGTCTGTTTGCTGGGCTGCTCCCACAGCCCTGGTGCTGAGCTAAGTCAGGTTGCGTTGCGATGTGGAGGCCAGAGCAAGGCCCAGCAGACTGCTGTTTCCCTGCCATGGGAGGGTCGCTGAAAGGCGTAAGCGCAGGTCCCAGGGAGTGGAAGCTCTTCCCATGTGCCTCACTCTCTGTGACCAGCTGGTGGTGTCATCCCAGTTGCAGGAGATTGTCTTTAAAAATTTCTACACGGCTTTCCTGACCATCCGGGTGCAGCGTCGCAGCCCTGCGGACATGGCTGGTGAGGGCCCCAGGAAGTGGGTCACTTGCTTGCGGAATTACTGCCTCATGCCCAACCCGCACACAGAGGAGGGTTCTCAAGATTACTTCTCTGTCTTCAGGCACCAGGTCAGGATGCTCAGCCCCACGGGGCAGGGTAAAGGGTGGGGCTGGATGCTCTGCAGAGCCAAGGCATGTCTCTTATCCAGCGTGCTCTGTTCCTACCATACCTTTATGTAGGCTGCCTGGACAGTTGACTCCCTTCCCCTTCTGAGCCCTGAACTGACAAAGAAACAGCTGCCCTGCAGGGCTCTTGCTGTTCCAGGGCTGTGGCCAGCCCACCTCCACCACACATTGAGCAAACCCACTCACTTCTTAGATGACAGACCTCTGAGAATGGCCCAAGCAGTGCTCCTGGTGACTTCACAGGAACCATGCTTCCTGTTGAGGTCTGTAGGGATCTGTGGACTGGTGAGGGGACTGGGCTACTGCAGTTGATGTTTTTCTGTTGCAGTGTGAACACACAACCCTGGGTGCTTGTAACTAAAGATCTATTCCTTTGCTTAAGAGGGGGTCTGCTAACATAATCCTTTGACTGATTTTCAGTGTGGGCAACTCCCATCTGTCTCCCTGCATTCTTTACTCAAACCTGACACTTCTTTCCTGCCCTGGATTGCTATGTAGCATTGTAGTGTCCTGCTGAACATTTGCTGTGTCCTGCCTTATAAGTGCCAAAGTTCAGTTGAAGGACCTGACTGTAGTGTCCATTGGGCTTCTTGCAGCTAAAGTGATACATTTTCAACTTCTGTTGTGTCTCTGACAGATGCTTTGCGATGTTGACGAGGTCATGGCGATACGTATGATTTTACGACAGCCCTCACCAGTCTGGCTACACTTCACCATTGAGGAGTTGCAGATCTACCCCCGTGGCCAGGAGGTGAGTGCCTTTTATTTGCTTGGGATGGGCCAGGGCCCTTTTTGGGCCCTATATATGGCTGCTTGGGCTGCAGCACTTAGCAAGCCTGGGATTCCTTGTAAAGGTTTTGACCCATGATGACAGGGCTTATATGGGTGACTGCAAGTTGTCTTCTGCCTATCAGCAGGTATGGGTGAAACAGGCATGAGGCTATCCTAACCTCTGTTATTAGCTGACTTGTATTGACCACCCAGCTCAGATTGGTGCTTCTTTGCCTATAAAGAGCTTTCTTCCATCAAGAGAGTAGTGCAGGAGGCGCTGGGTTCCACATTCCATGAATTAATTTTCTTCTTCCCAGTGAGTGGCTGCTTCACGCTTTTATCCAGCCTAGGAAGTGAAACTCCCTCACTGGGCAAAGACCCTGACATGCTTGGTTCCCTCCTCCCATATCAGCACAGAATGGTTGCAGCCTGGGCCATGGCATGTTGTCTCAGCTGCTGCAGGCTCTTAGGAGCCGGACTTTGACTACCCAGTAGGGGTGCATGAATAGAGAATTTTTGGGCCAATACCAATAGCCGATTTTTAATGAGCCGTATTAGCTGATACCGCTCCAATTCCAATATGCAGCTGGGCAGGTTGGAGAGTGGCATCTGGTTGGTAAGCCTGTTGTGGGGGAAGGGGCAAGAGGGTGGGCTGGGCTGTGGGCTCTTCCCGGAAGGGGGGTTGGGCTGGGCTGCACTCTGGGTGGACAGCAGTGGTGCTGGGAGGGGGGTACAGGGGGAACTGCAGTCACCCCAAAATTTGCTGTAGTCCCCCCCAACCTCCTCTCCCAGTGCCACCACCTGCCCTAAGCCCAGCCCAATCCCCTGCTGGGAAGAGTACAGCACTGCCCCCGGCTCCAGCCTGCAGCAGCAGCCACCATCACCCCACACATAGATCCAGGGCTACACACTTCCATGCCATTCTGGGGTGCGTGTAACGGTGGGATCTGCCCCCTGCACCCCCAGATGAGCTGCTCATAGCTCCGTCCTGCACTTTGCACCATCTGTGCAGTGCCTGCCCCAGCCCCACTTCCTCACCACTGGGGTCTTGATCTGCCCCCGCCACCCCTTTCTTCCCCGCTCGCCCCTTCCCCCACAACAGACTTACCAGCCAGACCCAACTTCTCTCCATGCTTCCAGGCTGCGCTTCTAGCCACCTGCATGCTGAGCTGTGGCTGTGTGCGTTCACAGGGCATTTATCAGTGGCATGAGCGGCCACATCAGCCAAAAAAGGCTGATGGCTGATGTAGTCAAATTTCCTTGTATCAGTGCCAATCTAACATGGAACCGATGTATCAGTGCACCTGTACTACCCGGTCCTGTGAGTGCCTCCTGAGAATATTCTAGGTCATGGAGTGAGATCCTGCCATTGAGAACAAATGGCTTTGAAGTCCCTTTTCATGTTTAGGTGAAGTAAGAACATGCTAGTAGCAGTTGCTTTTCTTGTAGCACACTTGAGGAGGGTAGGATCCTCTGAGGAGATGGACCAAGTGTCAAGAGCCCCAGCCAGACTGGGTTCCATTTCCTTCTGCGTGGGTGCATCTACATGTTAATTAATGCACCATAGTTACTGTGTATTAATAACCAAGTGCTAAATCAATGTTCAGTAACTGGCGCAACTGCACAGTAGCGCCAGCACAGGGCTATTTAGTGATGCTAACTGTACAGTAGCCTACTACTACTGCATAGTAACGTATTAGCATGGTTTTTGTCGTGACACACTGCACGGTAATATTAGGGTACTGTGCAGTTACCATCTCATGCAGATGTGCCCAGTAAAAAATAACTTAGTTTTGGTCAAGTGTTGGAACTCCAGCTCAAGGCCTGTGTTCTGCCCAGAACAAAGATTAATGTTCGCAGCAAGGCTCTGGAGAACTTGAAAGCAGCCTGAAAGCTTTGCTAAGTGGAAGCTGTATCTTTACTCACCTCACAGTTTTATTTCCTTTCAGAGCCCCCAGAAAGACTTTCAATCTTGGCTTTCCCATCTCACCTCTCAGGAGCAGCCAGAAAACCTGCATGGGGTAGGTATAGGTATTCACCCTTATAGAAGTACATCCCTGTGTCCTGGGATGGGAGTGGGGAGGTAGCAGGGGGGACCTAGGCTGGACTGTGGTGAGGGTAGCCACTAGACTGGGAAGTCCTCTGTGAGACAGCTTGGCTGAGAGAGGCTGTTCCTCACTCCGACTCAGGAAAGTTGCACATAGGTGCCCTGCACATGCTGAAAGCCAAATGCTTATCAGGTGTCTGGTACGCACACCCTTGGGCACTGGAAATTAGGGGGAAGAGATTGTTTGCTTTGGAGGTGGAAAAGATGGGTGAGAGGCAGCATCTTCTGATCAAGTAAGCTGACTGGATAATAGGTATGATTGGATGTGCCTGAGGCACAGTGATAAGCACCAGTATTCATTATTGTAAAAATAAGTTTAACCCTGCCCTCTGCAGTTAGGGCTGTAGCATCTTACCCCACTTCCAGCTCCCTCCTCTCCTGACAAAGGCTGTCCCCTCAGACACTGCATAGCCTTATGGCTTAGCAGGAGATTTGGGGAGGGTCACCAGTGACTTCCTCTCTGTCAGGCCCTGCAAGAAGATGCTGAGGTCCTGGGTTACCCTCTCCTGTGCCATGTGTCCTTCCTTGCCCTGATTCATTGTGGGTGTGAAGTGCTTTCTAATCAGAATGGTGGTACTTTGTGCTGGGGAAAGTGGCTGCCCAAGGGGCAGACCAAGCCTACCTGACTGAGGAGACCATTCAGAACTCACCACAACAGGGAAAGGGAGTGCAATCAACCTATGCAGGCCCCTCCACTGGACTGCTGAGCCCTCTCTGGCAAGCTGGGATACAGTGCTTTTCTAACACATGAAGTATGTCCAAGGATGGACAGTAGCTCCTGCCTCCAGGTTAGACTCTCAGAGATCTCTTTACTGCACTGAAGTTTCTTTGATTGCTCCAGTCATTCAGACATCCTTCTTCTAGGCATATGCAGGGCATGATGCAATGGCACTTCCTCCACCCTGTCACTTCATCCCAAGGGAACAGAGCAGGGAGGTCTCTGCAACATAGAATCGTAATGCTCAGAGGGGAAATTGGAGACCGTAGAGCTGGTAGTCAGAAAAATAGGACTAAGCAGAGAGACCTGGGCACAGTGCAGCCGAGAGAGGTGGCTGGTTACTATTCTCAAGGGTTAAGTGAAGGACAGGGCAAGCAGGGAATGGGGCTGATCCTGCCAGCAGTACAGTACCTGAGTGATCTTCCTTGGAATGAGTGGAATAACCTATGTGAGCAAGGATTCACCAGGTTGCAACTCAAAGGGATGATCTAAGAGAACCCTGTTGTATTTGTATGGGGACGGCAGAGCCAACTATGCATGGATGGCATGGAGATATCCTGTTCCCTCCTGCACTGCATGACTGGGTGAGGTCTTGGAATGGAGTAACCCTTGTTTTGAACCCAGCAGGGGTTTCTGGAGCAAGTGCAGGGTAGGGTGTCTGTTTTAGAAAGGCTCAGGAATGGAACCTGGTGTTGCCAGCAAGGCTCAGTGTTCAGCTCGGAGATCACAGAGCAGATGACAGACTCCGTTTGGGTATCATGGTGTGGAATTCCACAAGTTGTCCAAGCTGGGATGTGAGCAGCAGTAAATGACCACTGTATGCAGCCAACACAAGTCATTATTATCCGGAAAAATGTCTGAATTGCCTCTCATATGGAACGTACCTCTCATTATTTGGACAGTTTTACAGACAGCAAAAGGTGAAACAGCCAAATGCACTGTTACAAATGGCTTTCCTGGCCTTTGCAGGCAGATGTATGCAAAGAATGACGAGCAGGGAATGGCTTCAGCAGAGCAAGCCAAGCAGATGCAGAGTGGCGGGGGAGGGAAGAGGTGTCACAGGGCTGAACGTGGTACAGTGGCTCCCTCTTCCCTGCCCAGCACCGCCTGCTCCCCCGGAGCAGTGGGGCTTGCAACCACCGCCTCCCTGCCTGAGGTGGTGGTGGCAGTGGAGGCTCCCTCCCCCTGCCTCCCTCCACATCCTCCCTCAGAACAGCAGGGCTTCCAACTGCCTCCCTGCCTGAGATGGTGGCAGTGGCTCCTTCTTCCCCCACCTGCCTCCGCCTCCTCCCCTGGAGCAACCGCAACCACCTCCCTGCCTGAGGTGGCTGCAATGGCAGCAGCTCCCTCCCCCTGCCCGCCTCTGCCTCCTCTGGCAGTTGCAAGCAGCAGGGCAGCCAGTCGCCACCAGCCCTCCTGGTGGCACATGCACAGTTGCCCAAAAGCATTATGGACAGACAGACGCACAAACGGACAGACTAAGCCCTTTATTATATTAGGATATTGCAGTAGGGCCTAGAGCGAGGGCTGGCAATGTGGAGCCCATGGGCCAGAGGTAGCCCACAGAGCTACTGGATCTGGCCTGCTGAGCTGAAAGGATTTGCCTGTGTGCACACCCATGCTGGGGCTGGGTTGCTGGAAGCTGTGTCCCCGTCACTGCCATTTTCCCCTGACCCTTGCTCTCCAGCTGCAGCTCAGGTTCTAGCCATTTGGGAAATGAGCTGACTGAAGCTGGGTGGCTTCTAGCTATGCACATGCTACAGTCTTGTGGGGTAGGAGTGGAGATGTGGGATGACCGGAGATGTGGCAGCAGCATAGGTGCAGTTTCAAGTTCCCCTCCAGCTGGAAGGTGTGCTTACACTCTAGCCAGGGAGCAGGGGGCTGGGAAAAGTAGTGCCAGTGCAGCTTCCAGCTGTCTGGCCCTGGCACAGGCACAGGCAACCCCCCTTGCTGCTGACATGCTACCAAAGCCACCTAGCATGCACCAGATTGGAGCCAGATTATTCTGGCCCACAACCTGAAAAGGTTGCTGGTTCCCTTCACTAGAAACTTAGTTGCATATCAAGGCTGCAGTACTCTTGGTCCCATGCAAACAGTTGGTGACAGCCCCTGTGCCAAAGAGCATACAACCCTGGGGTTGAGGGGGAGCGAGGTAATTTATCTTTGTGCTGCCCAGGACTGGGGAGGAGCAGTGCCTAGTGAAGGATCAGGTGATGATACTCTAAGCTGCAGCAGGGAGGTTCTTGTCTTAGTAACCGCTGCTTGTTTGCAGGGACTCCCCAATCCGGAGAAGGTGTCGGCAGAGGTGCAGCAGATGTGGGTGCTGACAGAGATGATCCATGCCAACCGAGCGGCTGCCCGCATTGGGCGTTTTGACGTTAGTTTCCAGTTAGCTCTGTTTACTGTCCAGGGGCTGGCCCCAGTCTTTGACTCTGGTCTTCCTGCATGTCTTAGCAAGCACCAAGAGTATTTGTGCACCCTGAAAGCTGGCAGCTCTTTCATTTACTCTGAGGTGCTGTCAGTAAGCTTCTCCCAATAGATATCCCTGTGAAAATGCTATTAGGCCACTGGAATTGCTCTTCTGTGCTGAACACAGCTTGTTCCCAAGAGGAGGCGATGGCGGGACTTGAATGAGAGGACTCAAAGCCTCTGAAGTCCCAGCCTTGCCCAGCTCCCAGGTCAGCCAACAAGAGCTGCTGTCTGAAAACAGGCTCTTAAAGGGTTTTTGGCTCCTGCAGTCCCTGCCTCTTAACAGTGAGTTGGGAGGGAGTTTTAGGGGCTGACAACGTTCTGTTCCAGGTTTTCAGATATTCCTGTAATCCCAGTCTGTCCCAGTAGGGGGTCACTGAGGAGAGGGAGACAGGCAGCAGTATTAGCAGACAGTAGTGTGGCCCTGGGAAGAGAGTGACTGATGCTGTCTGTGTTTCAGGTGGATGGCTGCTATGATGTCAATCTTCTCTCCTATACCTGAGCCCTCCTGGTAGCAGAAGCAGGCAGAGCTGCCTGACCTGGTATGCTTGTCTTCCTGCTGAGGCACATTTCACCTGCATTGCTTTGGACCCAAAGGGATAGCTACATGATAAGGGCCTTTGGCTGTCCATAGCCAGTATCTGAGCCACCTCACAGCATCAAGTGAGTCATTTACTGATGGCCTCCCTCTGGGGCCTCTTCCAGTGGCCAAGCTTCCTGCTTCTGGGCAGCCTTTTTTCCTGTATGTTTCCCTTGGGCCTGCGAAAACCATATCACCTTCTCTCCACATTACACTGGAGAGGCCTTTCCTTCTAGGCCTGCTGCTGCTGGCCTCATCCTTTTGCTCAGTGTGGTTTGGGCAGTCAGCTGAAAGTACTCTGCTCCAAACTGGAGGGGATCTTCTGCACATATGATCTTGCTGGTGGCCGCAGCATAAGAACCTGCAGTTGATGCTCTTATAACAGATACTGACTAGGAAGTAGCTTATGGCCACCTTGTGCTCCTGCCTGCCACAATGGAACAGTGCTAATGCACAGACATGGAACGTTCACTCTGCCCTAAGGAGTCCCTCAGGGAGGCCATAGTACAAACTGAATCTCCTCCTCTCCCCTGGCAGCATGGAGATGATGGGCTTACGGGTGATGGTTCCTGTTTTGTTGCCTTCACCTGTGAGTAGGATAGGACATGTCTTCTTTGCATGGGCTGCTGAGATTTTTGTTGCGAGTGTTAAACAGTCCCTTTACTGGTAAGGCCTGTGTGTGACAGGGCAGAACTGAGGCCAGAGATCTTTACCTTACTAGCTCTAGGCTGGTGGAGGGGAAAGGTGCAGGATGGGTAATTGCCTTTTCAGAGAGGAAGGATCATTTGCTGGAGCCTTCTTTCCATGGGTATCAGAGACAGCAGAAATCAGCCTCAGAAGAGCAGTAGGGTGGTGAGAGCCAGTGTATTTCCCCCTCCCCAGCACTAATGACAGGTAAAAAGGTTGGGCTTAACATCCCAGACATGCACCAGGTGACATCTGGGGATACCACCTTCCCTATCTTCAGTGGCATAACAAAGCCAAACTCGGTTGCTGTATTTCCCCAGCTGCTTAGCCTAACTAGTCTGGGGTGATGGTCAAGTAGCAACAGGCAGCCAGACACTTACTGATTGCCTCCTAGAGACCTTGTTTCAAGGGATTCACCCTGAAGCAATGTGTGTGTGCATGCGTTGGGAGTGGGGGCTGCTTTCCTCTGCCTTCATGCAGTTCTGGCATTCCAAGCCTGCTCCTGCCAGCCCTGAATGTGTGTTGCATTAGAACCTAGGCTTCTTTCTACCATGGTGAGCAGGCTTTGGCAGAGCAAATTCATGTTGCATTTCATGGGGTTTCTCCCTGACTCTGCACTATAAAAGAGGTGTAAAAGAAAAGGAAAATGGTGAAACTGGTGCTCAAAGAGACTGCCTCAAAGAATCCTGGACCATATGTACTCAGTGTTGTGCCCTGATCTCTGCCCTGAGCCCTCAGCAGATAGAGGTGGCAGGAGGGAAAGGTGCAAGATGGGAAATTCTCCAGCAGATCTGCCTGTACAGGGTCATGGAACACTTTGAAAATTTAACTTTCGCCAGAAGTGCAGGAGCAGTTGAACTGGGACTCTCTAATGTCCTTATTGCACTGGCTATCTCTGCTTTTCTTCTTTGCCTGCAGGCTGGCTATGAAACAGTGAATGATGAAGTGTTGTTTGGGTTGGCCTCCCGTCTTCTCTATGGAGCCTGCAAAAGCAGAAGCTGGCTAGACAAGAGCTGGAGCTCCAGCAGCACTGGAAGTATAGTAGTGCCCAAACCCCTTGTAGTATTTCCCATGTTTTTTCTCCAACCCATGAGAAGTAGGGTAGTGTAATCGTCACCACTGTACCTCAGGCCCAAGCAGACTTTGCAGGGGTACTCAGGAAGTTAGTGCCTCCTAAACTTGGGCCATCCAGGCTTGTGCCAAGACACTAGGCTGCCAATTCTTGCTTGTCCCAATCTCTACACACCGAATAGCTACAAATATGTGCCACAGCTGTTCCCGAAGGCTTGGTGGACCCTGGGGGAATGGAAGGAGCCTTGTTCTGCATTCCCTGTAGTGGGAAAGGTGTGTGTCTGTTGTGCTGGATCTCTAATAAAGGAACAGACTCCAAAGCTGGATATATGTTGTGGGTTTTTTTGGATAAAGCCTGGGCCAACCTAGCTGGTGTTCCCACTGCCCTTCCAACTAAGGCTGGCAGGAGCTCCCTCCATGTTTGCAGTGCCATCACATGTGTCACAGAATTGGTAGCCCTGTTTCTAAGTTGGGACTTGGTGCCAGCAGCATTTGGCCCAGGAGGGGAAAGCTCACCAGGCTTTATAGGAGTGCTGTGGCTGGTGAAAGGAGATGTAGTCTCCTTTGTGACCTGCTGGGACACGCTGGTGAATCCCAAGGGCTGCTCTGCTGTGCCTCAAGGCTCTCATAGCTGTATGCCCCAGTGAAGCGTCAAATCAAATTTGGCTCATCTGAACACGCCGGCAGTCCCTGAAATCCCCTAACTGAACTGCCCGCTGGGCTCCAGCCTGTCATGGGCAAGGCCTGCACCGTCTCTTTCATAGCTTCAGAGCTGACTGGCCACACTGGGACAATCCCAGCTGGATGGCAGGAGGGGGGAGATCCGGGTCCTGAACGCAACGCTGTTCCAGTGCGGGTTGCTGCAGCCTCACGCCGGGCAGCGCCCGCCCGCCCGCCTCGCCCCGC
>NW_017728938.1:4805597-4822672 GCF_001723895.1 Crocodylus porosus | reverse complement strand
CCGGAGCGGAGCCCCTTCGGGCCGCCTCGCTCGGCGGCGCGTCCCGCCGCTGGGCGCTGGGCTCCGTCGGGGCTGGCAGCTCCGGGGCGCCGGGCTCCTTCGGCCAGCGGCTTTAGGCTACAAGCAGCCACGGGCTCGGAGCTGCGGCGCGGCCGTGGCCCGGCCCGGCCTGCCCCCCGGGCACTGGCTGCCTTCGTGCGCAAGCAGGTGTCCGGGCCCCAGCCTCTGCCCTGCTCGGTGGGGCCCCGGCTCGGGGGCCGGTGCGCGCTGTTGGCGCAGGCAGCCGGCGGGGGTAAGCTTGCGCTCCTGGGCTGCTTCAGGCCCCGCTGCGCTGGTCTCCTGGCTCTCTAAAATGCAGCCCTTGTTCTTGCCCACGGGAGGCCAGTGCCCTCCAAACTTCCTGGGGAATCCAGCAGATTTCTAAGAGGAACCAGCAGAAGGACTTGTCTCTGTCTCCAGTGCCCAGCCCATAGCTCTGTGGCTTGGCTGGGCCACGGTGCCCATCTTGTTTCTGGTTCTCTGTGGGTCAGAGTCTCATTCACATTTGGCTTAAAGTCTGAAAATTAGAAAGGGGAAGAAACTTGCCTTGATCTTCATCATGTGACTCGGATTTCCAGCTCCAGGGAATAATAAACTAGGACCTCTGGCCACCTGGGTGCTGTGCCAGCCCTTGTGATGCCATATCTGTGCCAGCTAAATCAGGATGACGGGAGTTGCATAGCTTCCTCTTCAGCCCTATCCCTAAAACCTCTACCTTGCATTGTCTGTATGATCGTAGGGGAGGTGTTTACTCAGGTTGTCTTGCAAGCAATTCTCAGCAGTGCTCAAGTGCTCCTGGAAAGTCTCCTGTCTGCTTGGTGCAAGCCGCAGCCTATTCTGCAAGGGACAGCCTACCTGGGCAAGGGAGGTTGGGTGTGGAGCTTAGTGGCCAAACTGCTCTGGGATGTCTCTGCTCCTGTGCATCTTGCTCATGTGGTTCTTAGCTCTGGCTGTAAGGGTGTGTTAACCTGCCCTGGTCTGAGAAGGCAGGAGTTGACTAAACAGGAACTGTGAGTCCCCTGCCAAAGAAGAGCCCGGTCCCAGGCCCACTGTGGCTGGGGAGAAGTAGCTTGCAGGTGACAGCTTGTTGGGACTGGTCCATCTGGGGCATTCAAGAGCCTGTAGCAGGTAGGGGCTGGCAGTGGTATGTGCATACCTCTGGGTCACATATAGTCCAGCCACTTTGCAGGTTTGGCTGTTCCAGTTTGTGAGGTGCCTGAGGAGAGCACGTGTTTGCATAGGGCCAACACAGGCAGTGACTACCTTGCCCCCAGGCATCTCCTGCCTGCTGCATCCACACTTGGATCTCAGCTGTCATTGCTGCTGGGGCAGTGCTTTGTGCACAGGGCACTATGGTGAACTGGGTCATGGTGGCAAACATCCAAAGCCACTTGGTAAATTGGCAGTGTCCATTCCAGTTCTGCTCTGCAGAAGTTCCTGGGGGATGTGCTGCTCCTCCCCCCAGGCAGAGCTGAGCCCAGACTTTGCCCCCAGAATAAGCAGGCAGAGGCAGTTTTATCAGCTCAGCTGAGCAAAGGCTCCAGGTACGCTGACACCAACCAATACGTGCTGAAGGTTGGAGTTGGGGTTGGGGTTGGGGTTGGGGGAGGTACAGGTGTCATGTGGGAAAAGCTAGTTAGCGGCTCCCTGTCATACCCCTGAACTTAACTTATGGGTCCTCATTTTGTGGGAGTTAGGAGGTCACCTTCCAGAAAGAGACCAAGCTGGAGGTCAGTTTAGTTCTCTAGAGTTCATGACAGGGTGGTTTGGGCTTTGAACACTGATGCCCCACCTAGCACTAGAGGTGGTACAGGCAGGTGTCAGCCAAGAGTAACTGATACAGCCGACAGCCAGCTCAGTCCTGGCAAGGGCACTCTATCAGGGAGCATGGGAAATAAAGCCGAGGCTGCTCCAGGCAGGGTGGTCGAGCCCTCATCTACAGGTCTTCTGTCACTGCCTGAAGTTGTGCTAGCAGCCCCTGAAGATCATATGCCTAGGCTCCTGGTACTTGCTTCTTCTCCATTGTGTGGAATTCTCTGCCTCCATGTCAGCTTCAATGAACTAAACCTGAGTCCCCCCCACCCCCATGTTCTGGTGCTCAACTAATGGCCCTTTCTCCCACAAGGCAGTTTAGCTTGTCCCTTCATTGAAATATTTCCCTCAGTAGCTCCTGGCTTAGCCATCTTGGCAGCTTCTGGGATCCCTGTGGCAGCCTTACATATCGCCCTATGCCAGACCTTCTCCTGCCCAGTCCCTGTTGGTGACCAGCCATTTGGGTCAGGGGATGGTGACATAGGAGTCAACCTGCTCCTAAGGGACTTCCTGTGCTGCTGCCCATGCAGGCCCAGCTCTCCCTGAGCCTTGGATCCTCCTTTTCTGTCCCTTGTTTAGGATGGCCTGAAGCAGACACCCCTGTATGACTTCCATCAGCAGCATGGTGGGAAAATGGTGCCCTTCGCTGGCTGGAGCATGCCTGTGCAGTATACCCACAGCCACCTGGAGTCCCACATGCACACAAGGCAACACTGCTCCCTCTTTGATGTGTCCCACATGCTCCAGGTAGTGTTGGGGAGAGGGGCTGTGCCTGGGGAACACTGGGGGGGCTTTTCTTCTAGTCCCTCCTGTCAGAAGGCCCCATACTACCTATAGACATCAGTGGCTGAAGCCTCCTTCTTGAGGAGATGGGAAACAAGTCAAGGCCGAGAGTAAAGAACTCAGGAGTTCTTTTCTCTGGGTCACTAAGACCAACTCTTTTCCCCACATTTTACATTGGGCACTGGACATATACTTAAGTACAAGAGTGCCCACACCTTCCAGGAGGGCATGGCCTGGCTTGGAGCCCTCTCAGTGGAGTGAGGCTATATTCTAGCAGTCCAGATGGTGCTGGCACAACGATGGGGTGGAGCCCTCCAGTGGGCACTAGCATGGGGCTCTCTGTGGCGACAGGGGTTGGCAGAGGCAGGGGGTGTTGTTGGCAATTGGGACTCAGTGGTATCTCTTCCCCAGACCAAAGTGTTTGGCCGTGATCGGGTGAAGTTCATGGAGAGCCTGGTGGTCGGGGACATCGCTGAGCTCAAGCCGGACCAGGTATGGTGGTTGTGGGCCTCTGCAAATTCACATACTCTCCTGGGACTCCTGCTGGGCATAGGGAGGCCCCTACTCATGGCTCAGATTGGTGTTTTTCTGGATGTGTGGCCTTGTTCCAAAGGATCTAGTCAGGGACGGTCAAGGCCAACTCCCTGGCTTGCTGGGTTGGGTGTTGCCAGCACTGATGCAATCAGATGGCTCCTTCATCACCCTATGTCCTGCTCAGGCCACAAGTGCAAGGACCTCAGCAGCTCTTGGTCACAAAGAAGACATTGCCCAGAACACAAAAGCACTTCAGAAGTTACCCCATTGTCCGTTCAGGAGCAGTCCAAGGCTGGGCTGATAGGGCTTGGAGTAAGGGACACCAGCAGAGCTGGCGGGAGCTCAGAACTCATATTGCAGGAGCCTCTCATAAGGGGACTCCTAGATGATAGCTACCTCTTGCCCTGCCTGGCATTTCCTTGAAGAGTCGGAGTGGAGAAGTCCGAGTTCAGCCTGGTGATATTGCCTGTGACCACATGGGGGTGAGCATGGCCATCCCTGGGGGTGCAAGTGGGGCAACCGCCCCGGGCCCCACACCTTGGGGAGCTGGGCGGAGCTGCCGGCTTCACATCCAGCCACTTGACACCCCCACTCTCCTCCTCCCTGCCATATCTGCCACCGGCTTCTTCACGTCCAGGGGTGGGGCCCCGCACCCTGCTCAAATCATATCTGGGGTAAGCATGGCTTTTCTTTCCAGGGCACACTGTCTCTGTTCACTAATGAGAAGGGAGGCATAATTGATGATTTAATTGTGACCAGCACTTCGGAGCAGCACCTGTATGTGGTGTCCAATGCAGGCTGCAGTGACAAGGACTTGGCTCTCATGCAGGTATGGAGAAATCAGTGTGGCCTGGTACACCCTGGGGATCTGGTCCAGGTCCCAGGAGTACTGGTGCAGGTCAGTTTGCTAGTGGGCCCTAGCTGTCCCATGTCTATTGCTAACCTGCCTGATGCCTTGATTGCAGACCAGAGCACAGGAGCTGAGAGCAGCAGGCAGTGATGTACACTTGGAGGTCTGGGAGAATGCACTGCTGGCTCTGCAAGGTAAGAGGGTCCTTACACGGGGGGGCACAACAGCTTATTGCATATGTGCTTGTGACAGCCAGGCATTCACACTTTTCTGGGAGGGTAAAGTTACTTCTGAGCACCAAAGCAGGGGTAGGAATCAGGTGTGTTGAGGTCCTTCCACCTCTCAGCCCCATCTCATAATGCTCTATCCTCCATTCTGGGTCAGTTTGAAACACTAGCTCTCTCCTGGCACGCTGACAGAGCTGAGAGGGGACTCCAATGGCTAGGGCTCATCCAGAGCCACTCCCAAAACCTTACTGAAGCAAAGGGCACAGGAACTGGGTGGGATGCACTGCAGAAGAGAGTTGGAGAATGCAAGTCCCTATGCAGGGCTGTCCCTGGGGGGGGACGAATTGGGGTGACCGCCCTGGGCCCCAGGCTTTGGGGGCCCCATGGAGCCGCCAGCTTCATTTCCGGTGACTCGGCACCCCCAGCCGCTGAATCTGCTGCCGGCTTCCCCGTGTCCAGGGGTGGGCCCTGCACACGCTGATTTGCCCTGGTCCCCACACCCTGCTCAGATTGTCTCTGCCCCTATGCCCCAGACTTACTCCATGCAGAAATTCAGATGAGGGCATTAGTCTTCTAGCTGGGGCTCCAACTCAACCTTTTCTCCTGGTATCTCTTGGGGCAGGGAGTCTTCCAGATCCTTAGTTGCTTTGTGGCGCTCAGCACTACAGCTCTCCCCCACAGCACAGGGAGACTGGATCCTAATGGCATCCCTGTCTGTGTGCAGGTCCCTCAGCAGTGCGGGTGCTGCAAGCAGGTGTGTCAGATGACCTGGCCAAGTTGCCTTTCATGAGCAGCGCTGTGATGGATGTGTTTGGAGTGCCAGGCTGTAGGGTTACACGCTGTGGCTACACTGGAGAAGATGGTGTGGAGGTACTATGTAGGGCTGGAGGCCCCTGGAGGTGCTGGCCACTGCCCTGGTTGGTGTGTGATAGGAAGCTGTCCCTGTTGGAGGGTGTGATATGCCAGGATTAGCACTGCTTAGATGGGGTGGAGAGTGCTGGGTACTAACTCTTATTTTGCTCAGGTGGGAGTGGGGAAGGCGGGATGGACAGTTTGTCCATGGGGGTGCTGAGCACTGACCTGTCAGTTCCACCCCTGCCCAGATCTCGGTGCCTGCCAGGCGTGTGGTGGAGCTAGCTGAGCGGCTGCTTGATGACCCTGACGTCTGGCTGGCAGGGCTTGCGGCTAGGGATAGCCTGCGCCTGGAGGCGGGGCTCTGTCTCTATGGAAATGACATTGACGAGACCACCACACCTGTGGAAGCCAGTCTGGTGTGGACCCTGGGTAGGTGCAAGCGGCATCTGTGGATCCCTTCTAGCAACCCCCAAATCCCAGCTGGGCCCTGGTGGTCACCTCCCTCACCAGGCCCAGCAGGGTCCCAGTGCTCAGCCTGGCAGCTGTGACCAATGTGAGCTACTTGTCAACAATGATAGGGAAGGAGGAAGAGAGCTGATGTGGGAAGATTGGGCACCTTGAGGGCAGGTGCTTAGAGACATTATGACCTGGGAATTGTGACAGCAGCTCTGGAACTGGTTAGTTATGGGTGGGAGAAGCTGGTATGGGAATGACAGCCACTACAGGGTGGCACAAGCTACAGCATTGTTGTTGGGCGTACGTGTGGGTGTAGAGCCTAGAGGGTTACTGAGATGGGGGAGGGGCTATCCCAGCTGCCTTGTCTTCTCGCCTCCAGGAAAGCGACGCCGTGCAGCCATGGACTTTCCTGGTGCTGCCATCATTGTGCCACAGATCAAAGAGAAGCCCAAGCACAAACGAGTGGGGCTGATGTCCACTGGGCCCCCAATCCGTCAGCACACACGTATCTTGGATCTGGAAGGCCAGACTGTTGGTAGGTGTGGGAGCTGAGCCATCCCTTCTAGAAAGTGCCCAGGCCAACCAGCCAACCCACTAGGGGTTAGGGTGAGGTACAGTCACAGTGCATCTCTCCACCTTGCTCTGCTGTAGCCCAGGGTGATTTGGGGCTTTGCTCAAAGATAACCCTTTCCCTTTCAAACCTCCTTCTTTGTGCAAGGGCTGCAGTGTCAGAACTCTGTTCATACAGGTACTGCCCTGTTACAGGATACTGGATCAGCACCAATGGGGTGGGGGGGAGGAGAAGAGCACCCTCTGGCTGACCAGCATGTACTGTCTCTTGTCCCAATACTGGACTGACCTGCAAGTTCCAGCTACCTCCCTCTACTGCAGGCATACAGCCAGCCTCTCCCAGCTGTAACTCATTGTCTCTGCCTGAGGGCCCAGCACACTCATGGATACAGTGCCCCAGCAGGAGTGTGGCTGGAGCATCCACACCCTTCCCCAGTTAACCCATCCTTTTTGTCCTGGTTGGACCCAGGCACAGTGACCAGTGGCTGCCCCTCCCCCTGCCTGCAGAAGAACATTGCCATGGGCTACATCAAGAGTGAGCACAGCAAGGTGGACACAGCGCTGACTGTGGAAGTGAGGAAGAAGAACTACTCTGCCCTTGTCACCAAGATGCCCTTTGTGCCCACCCGCTACTACACAATCAAGTGAGGTGCTTACTGCTAGTTTTAGGGGAGCCAAGCCAACTTTCCCCAACAGTGATCCTTGCTCCTGGAGGCTCCTGTGGTGGGGGTAGGGGGAACTGCTCAGGGTATTTCTGTACTAGGAAGCACATCAGCCCCAAAGCAGTAAGGGGACAAGAAGGGCTTTCCCAACACTTCTTGTAGGGGCCTATGCCCATGGAGAGCCGGGGTCCCAAAGCAGTGAGTTGCCAGGAACCTTTTAGGCCCTTATCTTACCCCATAGCTAATGCTGGGTAGGGTCTGTCTCCATGGGGAGCCATTGCTCTTTCATGCAGGACTCAACAAATATCTGTCTGTGCTGCTGTTTTATGCCCCTGGTTTCTGTCTGGACAGGCTTTGCACGTTCACACAGCACTTGTGCCATACACTGCCAGCAGCTTTCTACCAGGCATTAAGCCAGCAGAGTAAATGCTGACCCCTTCCCCTCTAATTTTTTGTAAATGGGTTGATAATTGCCCCCATTAAAGATCCTAGCTCTTCTCATTCCCCATTTCTTCCTCATTGATAGTTTCTCAGTGTTGGGCCTGTGCTCAGAAACTGCTTAGGTAACAGCACAAGCAGAAGACTGTCCAAGTTCTGCTGTCCACAGACAGCGGCCTCACGTGGATCTTTTCCTTGCCTTCTTCTCCATCTCTGGAAGGAGCATATTTTGTAAGGGTCCTGTAAAGCACTGCTTCCAGGAGCCTGGGCCTGCCAGCCCGAGGCAGGAACAGGGCACAGCAGAAGACCCTAGGACATGGTCACTACCCTTTTATGCCTGTGGAAGGCAGTGCCACCCCTTATACTTCCGCACTCCATCAGAGGGGGGTTTCTGCTCCCTCAGTGCCTCAGACAGCTCAGGATGGAGGCTCCCAGAACCCTATGCTGTGTGGGGGTTATGGCCTCAGGCCAAGAGGAGCAGTAATACCCAGTAAAGTAACACCCAGTGGAGCAAATTACATTCCTCTGCTGGGCACAGAAACAGAGCAAGTGAGCTGGGGCTACCTGGCAGGGGGCTCACTAGGACAGAGTAACATCCAATCATGCTCTTCACTTGGATGGCTGTAGCAGACGGGCACCCCCATACTGCTATATACCTACTTCACTTTCCTGCAGATGTGTGGGGAGGCAGTCAGCATGTTCTTACCTGGGTGGGACAAAGGTAGCCACAGCTCCAGATAGCTGAATCAAGCAGCACAGGGCTAGCAGCAAAGCAGAGCCAAAGTACCCCCAGCAAAGCAACGAATCCCATGGGATCCCAACTCCTCAACTCCCAGCTGCCCCCCCCCATTAGGTGTTGTAGAAGTGAGGGGAAAACAGAACCCTGTCCTAACATGCCCAAGGAATGGAGACACCTAGATCAAACCAGAGAAGAGGCTTTAATCCACCAATGCTCTATGGCACAAGATACTAGCACAGTTCCAGTCAGCAGCCTGAGTACTTACATGGGTAGGAAAGAGCCAGGGTCAGAGGAGCCACATACAAGGCACAGGCAGCCACCAGCTATCAGAGGTTGGGAAGTGGCTGAAGGCGTCTGTGGTTACAGTTCTGACCTGGGCTCCAGGATGCTGTGTTCCATGGCAAGGTCTTCCAGTGGGGCCTGCAGTCACTCGCTGCTCCTGGCCTGGAGAAAACCAGGATGGTGCCCTCTTCTGGGTGATGTGGCAAGGAAATGTTACCAGACCCTTATTCAGGAGCCAGCGCATCTTCAAGTCACCCACTAGGTGGCATCTTGACTCTCACTCTACAGAAGCTGGCTCTAAGCACAGGTGGGCCCACCAGCTGCAGGGCAGAACTTGGAGGGTACCAGAACAGAGGGAAAGCAGTTGAGGGGCTCTATAGAAGCTGAAGTCACCACCACCTCTTGCATCTCCAGCACTACACTCAAGTATGCATTAGCTAACTAGTGTTGCTAAAGTAGGGCAACAGGAGAACCTGGAACTGTTGCCAACCCCCTACTCAAAGACAGGTAAGTATAGCAGCTCTTTATGGTTAGATAACTATTTTAGGTAACTAGGGAGGCTTGGACAAATGCATCTTGCTAGTCTGCTCTTTTTTCCCCTTCAACAGCCTGTACCTAGCCAGGAGCCCTGGTCATCCAAGAGTGCCCTGCTCCATTAAGGAGGAGCAGATGGATCAGAGAGAATCTCAAGCTCTTTATGGTGTTTAGGTGATGTCAGGGAACATGGCAGGTGAGGCAGGACAACACACCACCTTGGCACAGAAGGCATGCACAATTCATCCCATGGCAGTGGAGGGAAAAGGGACCTGGTCAGACAACTTCTCATTAAGGAACACAGATAGGAAATGCCAAAGCAGCAGGAAGTATCTGAGCAGACAGAAGTTGGGATGCTGGGGGCAGGGTGAAGAGACTCACAGCACTTGCACTATATATGTATGGGACAGGGTTTAAACTGAGGCTATCAGGGCAAGAACTAAGCATAACAGTGAATGCTGCTGTGGAGGCCTGGTAAGTTTCCTGCTCTGGTGCAGGAGCCAAGATCCACTACATGGGGATAATGCAAATACTATTAGTAGTGAAAAAGCAGAAAATAGCACCTCCTGCCCAAAGACAAGGCAGGTCAAAGTCCATCCTCGAGGAGTTCTCACAGTACTCTGTGCAGCTGTGCACGCAGGTTACCGGTGGCATCAGAGCCCAGTGAAAGGGAGTAAATGGCTGCAGTCTCCAAAGCAGTGAAGAAGCAAGGCCAATTCCCCCAGTCTCTCTGCAGGCCTGAAAACAGTGCAGGGACTGTGGGCACCATTCCAGACGCGCCTGGAGTGGCAGAAGCACACTCTACCAGCTCATTCATTCATCACTCTCGGTGTGTTTTCACAGACTCAGTGCTTGAACTTTCCCTGAGGGAGAGAGAAGGAGGTAGGCACTGGAATCAGTGACTGCAGTGATTCACAGATGCCCAGCACATGCCTGGGCAGGTACAGAGGCTTCCAGGCCAAACTAGCCAAGACAAACTAAAGGGAAGCAGGCAGACTAGGTAGAAAGCTCCCCAGCCCCACAATACAGGTGGTGTGGTAGTTTCCCCTGCTGGTGGAGAAGCAGCCAGTAGATCCGGTCAGTATCAGACTCCTGCATTCTGAGTCCAAGTTCCGGGCTGCAGGATCACTGGCACCAAGGGGAGAAAAGGGCACAGCAGAATGGTAGTGGGGAGGTATACCATATGAGCACATACCAACCATTTTCAAACAAATGCAAGAGACACCTGTAGCTAGTGACAAATTTCTCCCAACTATGAAAATTTCTGTGGCTACTACCAGGCCCACCAGCTCAGAGAGGACAGGTCTGCAGGAACTCACCAAGAAGAGAAATGTGAGGAGCCATCTGGGGTCCCTCCATTCTGGCCTCCCATGCCTGCAGAGAGGAGGAAGTGCAGTCATTGAGCTAGTAGGGATCCACAGCCAGACAATCCAGCATGCACCTTGCTAGCCACAAGCCAAGGGGCAGGGAGACCTTGGGACAAGACAGTCCCTGCCTGACTGGGTGAAACGCCTGGCTGGGCTCTGGCCCCTTCTGGGGCAAGGAGGGAAGCAGCATTACAGGGAACAACCAGGCATTCTCCAGCTGCAAGCCCTCTTCTGGGATCAGTGGCTTTTCATTGGTTTGGTGGATGGGACGCCTGGCCTAGAACTGCCCCCCCCCCCCGCACCCCGGTGGTGCAAAACACGGAGAAGTACCAGCGCCCCTGCATGGTAAAAGGCATCCAACAGGGACGGACCAGGGCCCCAGCAGTGATCCAGTGAGTCCGATCTTTCTCCCGCGGGGCCGGATGCAAACGCTTGGGTCCTCGATCCGGAGCCCGGCTGGAGGCTCCCTGAGCAGCACCCAGGAAGGCCACGCCGCCTCCGGGGGCCCCGACACTAGCAGGCCGGAGCCAGGCCGCGCCGGGCAGAACCCCGCGCGGGAAAGCCTGGAGCCTCAGCCGCCGCCGGCACCGCCCGCCGCAGCGCGCGCTCTGCTCGGGCCGGGCCGTACCTGGGCGGCAGCAGAGCGCGGTGACGGCGCCGCCGTAGACGCGCCAGGCAAGCTGGATGGCCACGAGGCTGAGGCCGAGCCAGAGGAGCAGCAGCTGAAAGAGCGCCGCGCGCAGATCCTGCGCCTCCCACTCGGCCGCGAAGTCCCGGCCCAGCCCGGCCAGGCCCCGCAGCGCGCGCGCCGGCGCCTCCCAGCAGCCCAGCCACGGAGCCGCCATCACCCCCACCGCCCGGCCCGCACTGCGCAGGCGCCCAGGATTGCTCAGCGCCGTCTCCAGGCCAGCGGGTCCGCCCCGAGCACGTGACCGGGGGGCGGGGCCGCGCAGTCCGCGTGGGTAGGTGGGTGGGGCCGCGTTGCTGCGCCTGCCCGCCCGCGCCGCGGCTAGCGTCTCTGCCGGCTGTGGCGCCCCCGGCAGCTGCGCCTCGGCTACGGACAGGGAGCGGCGAGGTCAGCGCGGGGCCGCGCCCCAGCCAGGCGCCGCGTCGGGCCCGGGAGCCCGAGGGAGCCGCTTGCTCTTGTCCGGGCCCGTGTCCCTGCTGCTCTCCGCCCGGTTCTCGGCTCGTCCCTGCCCCGCGCCTGTGGCCCCAGCCCGGCTCGGGGGAGGCGCTGGCAGTCACGCGGGGGGGCTCCCGCGGCCGCGCCCCTCCCGCCCTTTGCAGGAAGCGCTCCCGAGGCTGCTCTTTTACTTTCGTTTTTCCCCGGTCCGACCTGTGCCACCTTCGCGGCGTCGGTCCACACCGCGGTGTTAGCTTGTAAGGTGCCAGACCTCTTTGCTCCACAGCGCTGAGCGATACTGAATTAGACCCTTTCCTGAGTCTGAAGGGGCAGGACTATACCCTCAGAGCAGGTAAGAGCACTGCTGCCCTGTCAGGGGGTAACATGGCATCCCACAGCTTGCCCTAGCCTTTGCGGCGTAGTGAGCAGGCACGGGTCTTGCCTTGGCAGTTTGGCATTCACTTTGCTTTGGGTTTGCCTGGGCAGCCGCTCCTTCACTTGCTGTAGCGCTGTACGGCACCACCAGCCACGATGCCCAAGAGGCAAGTGCCAGGCCACAGCACTACCCCTCCAGTCTAGGAAGTGTGCTAGCCTTGTGCAGACCCTCCTGCCAGATACGCTCCCCTGTGCACCCTCTGCCTTCAACCTCACTGTCTGCAGCGGTGCTCTGCACCTGCAGGGACCCAAGAAGACCCCACCTGCCTTAGGTGGTGGTAGAGTGAAGCTAAGCTGGGCAGAAGCGGCCCACTTCCATGAGGTGTGTGGCTCTCATGAGAAGCGTGGGGAGCTTGGCTGGCTGTGAAGACCGGGGCTTTGGCCACCAAGTTTGCTCCCTGCCTTTTGTACATGGTGCATAGCATGAGAGGATCCTTTTGCAGATGCAGTGCAGCCTCCTCCTAGGCCCAGGAGCCAGGTGCCCCTTAGGCCCACTGTCAGATGGGGACACAGAGGCACAGGGAAGGAAGGAAGGGTGCACAACCAGAAGCAGAATCCAGATGTTCTGGCTTTTAGTGTATATCTCCCCATATCCTGCCATTCACCCCCCTGACTGCCTCAAAGTAGTTCTCCTGCAGGGTTTGACCTAGACCTGGTTTCCACACTGTCTGTGTCCCTGTTTGGCAGGAGCAGCATGCAGGCCCAGGAGAGCCCAGCTGAGATTGATGAGAGCCTCTACTCAAGGCAGCTGTGAGTGCCAGTGCTGAGTATTGGGGGAAAAATAGAAGGGAGCATGTCAGCCAACATGGCTGGAGCTGAGCATGAGGGGTGTTAACAAAGGGGGAAGAGGGGCATGAACGATGCATGCCCCCCCCCCGGTGGCTGGGGGGGCATGGCAGGAGCAAGGTAGCGCCGATGGTAAGCGGTGGGGGTCAACGACCACCCTCAGACACTGTCAGAAGCTGGGGTGGTGAGTGGCACTTGGCAGCACCTTTTTCTAGGGGGTGATCCTCTGCTTCTCCTCTGTTATATGGCAGCAGGAGGTATAGCCTGCTGGCCCCAGTAGTTGCCTGTTAAGCACTCGTGGACTGCAAGTATTGGACAGCCCTGTGCTAAGGCACCAAACCCTGGCAGGAAGAGGAGTGGGGGCTCTTGAGCACAGTGTTCAGAGCAGGAGGAAGGGTGAGAGTTTCTGGGGCACAGGCCAGGGCAGGAGGAGGGTGATGGTCTCTGGGGCTGTGGCAGGAGGGGTTAGGCAATCCAGTCTTTGGGGGCTGTGGCAGAGGCAGGAACCAAGGGCTGCAGTGCCATGAGAAGGAGACCTGTTCACTGTGTGCACTGCTCTCCCTAGCATACCTGCCCTGTGCTCACCCTGCAGGTATGTGCTGGGCCATGAGGCCATGCGTAGGTTGGCCAACACCTCTGTGTTGGTGTCAGGAATGAAGGGGCTGGGTGTGGAGATTGCCAAGAACATTATCCTGGCTGGCGTTAAATCTGTCACTGTGCACGACCCAGATGATGCCCAGTGGAGTGACCTCTCATCACAGGTAAGCTGATTGCATTGGCTGCCCTCTGCACTGTTCCAAAATCACCCCTTTTTGGAAGGTATGACCCATCCTGGCTTGTGCTGGTCTGGATTTGGACCTGGTATCTGGCCAACGGCCGCGATATAGGACCCAGGCTCTCTACCATATACTAGCATGGCAGCAGCCAAATGATTAACTCTGGGAGGGACACAGGTCAGGGGTATGGATTAGACTTTGAACAGAAACTGTCCCTCTGCTAAGGGGTATATTTCCAGGGTGGTGTTGCCCATGAAGTCAGCCTAACAGCTAATGCTAGACCCTGGGTAGGAGCTTTGCTAGGGTACTCCCAGGATGCTCCAAACTTCCCTTGAGAGGATGAGCACTGGAATATCATGGACATGGAGCATGCCAGAAAGGGAGCATGTGTCCCCAAACCAGGCATGACAGACCAACCATGGCCCTGTGGCTGTGGAGCCACCACAGCCTCCACCCACAGCCTTATGAATTAAATTCAGCTCTGCTGGACCAGTGGAGCTGCAACTGGCACTGTGCCAGCTGCTGTGTGCCTCCCTACTCACTACGCAGTGGTGGCTGTGTTTAGTTCTTCTTGTCAGAGAATGACGTGGGTCGCAACCGAGCCATAGCTTCCCAGAAGTGCCTTGCAGAGCTCAACAGCTACGTGGTTGTGACAGCCTATACTGGGGCCCTGTCTGAGAGCTTCCTGGAAGCCTTCCAGGTAAGGTGAGGCTGAGAGCCATTGGTAGGGTGGGCACCAGGTCTTCAGTGGGGAGGGAACTGATGCCAGGGAATGGAGAGCAGCAGGTTTGAGTCAACTTTCAGAGATGGCCAGTGTAAGCCATGAGCCAGCTTACTGCCTCCAATGAGGGCCATGGGGCTAGGGGGAGACTCCAACTTGTCCTAGGTTCTGGAATAAATTAAGCTCTAGCTGTCGTTTCCTTTTCCTGCAAAGCAGTTTTGGGATTACTTCTCATGTCAAAGAACAGCAAACAGTATTTGCATGTGATCTACCTCAAATCAACCCCGGGCACTCCGCAACTGCCCTGCAGCAGCAGTATCCAGCAGGACTGTTAGCTGGTGCCTGCAAAAGGCAGCAGTGTCCCTGGGTGGCAGGTGTCATAGCCAGCTCAGCATCCATGGGAACAGTTGTGCAGGGATAGGCAGGGCATACCCTGGGAGCAAGTCCTTGTACTTAGACACAGAGCAGCTAATGGCATGGGAGAGCTCACCGCACTGAATCCTGGTGAGCACAGCTGACACTACAGCACTGATTGCACTGGGTACTAATGCTTGCTCCTGGTCTAGGTTGTGGTACTGACCAACTCCTCCCTGGAGGAGCAGCTCTGTATTAGTGACTTCTGCCATGCCAGGAACATCTGCTTCATCGTTGCTGACACAAAGGGGCTGGCTGGGTAAGTGTGCAACAGCCAGGAATCACCAGGGGCTGCAGTACAAGCAATCACAACTGCTGTCCAGCAGAGGGCATTGAGGGAGTGGGTTAGGGTACTGGCTGTGGAGGAGCTCCTGACATCTCCAGCATCTTTGGTGCAGAGTGGCAGGGCAGGGCATTGTAACCTCATTCCTATCCCCTGGTTCTAGGCAGCTCTTCTGTGACTTTGGGCAACATTTTGTTGTCTATGACCCCACAGAGGTTGAGCCCGTTTGTGCCTACATCCAGCACATCTCACAGGTATGTCAGAGCTAGACGGCGCTCCCCACCAACTCTGAGACCGCTGCCAGAGAGTCACCAGCAGGGCTCCAGTACATCACTGTCCCTAATGTTACCTCATCCCCAGCTGCTCCCCAGCCTTTTGCTGTGTCTAGCATCTTCCATGGTCCCTGAAGTCCTCCTATGTCACCCACTGCCTCCACTGTTCCCTCACTGACCTCCTCCCTGAAGTCTCCTCAGTATCCTCTGGTGTCCTCTCGCTGCCCCCCAACTGTGACTTCCAACTCCTGACATCTCTTACCCTTGCTGCTCCAAGATCTCCGGTGTCCTCAATGTCCCTTTAATGCCTTGAACCCTCAACTCTCCCAAAGACTTCTTTCCAGCCCCCTAAAATTTAGGATCTCCTCCTCTCCCTGACTTCCTCACTGCCTCTTGCCATTCCCTGAATCCTGCCCCCTGACTTGCTTTTCTTGGCATCCATGGGGTCACCAACCCAGCAGGGTTTTGCTAGTGCCATTAATTTTTTTTTCTAGGGCAACCCCGGGGTCTTAACCTGTGTAGACAAAGAAGGCCATAGCCATGGCTTTGTGAGTGGCGACTTTGTGACGTTCTCAGGTGTGGAGGGCATGACTGAGTTGAATGCCTGTGAGCCTCGTGCTGTCCGTGTGCTGGGTGAGCCCCGATCCCCAAAACCCCATTGGTTCAAGTGGAATCCCAGGTGGAGGCAGCAAATTCTAGGGTGAACCTGCTCTGATGACTATGGGGGCTGGGATGTACTTATCCATTGAAAACCACCGTATCTTTAGCCCTAACCCCCTATGGGGGCATAGAGAGTGCATGCAGCTTCCCACTGACTCTATTCTAAACATAACCCTGTCGGTTAACACCACTGGCTTCTGGACTTGGTCAAGCCTGCCCAAACTGTACTTGAGCCCATGGTAGAATCCTCAGCCCTGGCAATGTGATTCTGGGCTGCATGGGCCTTTGCCCCAGTTGATGCTACTGCAGGTTTTGTTCTGGCCTGTGCTATAATGTGGGGCAGAGCTGTGTTTGGGGAAGGTGTCCTTTGAGTGCTGGCTCAACCCAAAGCTGGGTGTGGCTCTGTCTGGAGCTAGGTCTGGCCCTCTCCTTGTGTTCTCTTTCCCACTGGCCCCATATGGGGATAGCTAGCCTTGTTTTCACACAAAAGCACCCCTTATGCAGGTACTATTTTTCCTAGGGGAGTACATGCTGGAGATCGGTGACACGAGCGCTCTCTCTCCATACCAGCGTGGGGGCCTTGTCACTCAGGTGAAGGTGCCCCAGGAGCATTCCTATGTAAGTGTCAGACAGAAAGGGGGCCTGAAAATGTTTTTTGGGGTTTTTTTCCCGTTGTCCGATTTATTATTATCATTGTGGTGAAGGGAGGGGGCGGGGTGCAATACTAAAAGTTTGTCTGGGGATGCTAGGAATCTGGGTATGGTACTGCCTGGCAGTACCCAGTTCATATCATAGAGTTAGAAGTTTGAAAGTTATTGACAGGTTAACCTTTTAGCTAAAATGGTTTCTTGCTGTGCTTCCTATCCTTCCATCACATTGGGATAGCCTGCTCTTGTGCCCTTTAATGTATGGCCTTTTAAAAGTACAGCCAGTTCTCCTTTTCCTCAGACTTTCGTCTCATAGAATTCTATGTACCAGTTCCCCAAGTTTGTTCAAGTTTGCTTTTTGAGAGTCCTGCTGCTCTATTCTGCTGCACTTTTCTTCATTTTGTTGCAGTGTTGAACTCCCATCATTACATGGTCATGCCTTTTAGGCATTTTGTGCATTTTACCTTTTAGATTTTCAACCAATTCCATCCTATTAACCATCATCAAACCAAGAAGAGCTTCTCTCTTAGCAGAAAGTTTCTCTACTGTCTGTATCAAAAGGTTTCGCACACATTCCAAAATCTTGCTGGACTGCCTATTAGCTGCTGAGTTTCCTTCCAGCTGATGTCCTGGTAACTAAAGTTCCCTGTAAGCACCAGGTCCTGCAATTTGGATACTTCCAGATTCATAGATTCATAGATGCTAGGGTCGGAAGGGACCTCAATGGATCATCGAGTCCGACCCCCTGCATAAGCAGGAAAGAGTGCTGGGCCTACATTACCCCAGCTAGATACACATCCAACCTTCTCT
>NW_017728938.1:4789219-4804892 GCF_001723895.1 Crocodylus porosus | reverse complement strand
ACCCCACTGCCCACACTCTTCCAGGTCGAAACCGACCCATCCACCACAACTCTCTGGGTGCTAATTCAGTTAGTTGTTTACAAAAAATCTTGTCCATCTCTTCCCCTTTATAGCAGGCACCCACTGGGACAGCCGCTTTGTTTCCCCCTTTTACCTCAATCTTCATACAATACTGAGAGTGCCCAGGTGCTGCTTTGGCCCTGTACTCAGATCCTTAGTGCAGAACCCACCTGTAGAGTACTCTGACTTCTCTACCCACAGGAGCCTCTGAGAGCAGCCCTGGCCAACCTGGAGATCAAAGATGCAGACCCTGAGAAGCAGCAGCGCTACCAGAGCCTGCACCTGGCATTCCAGGCACTGCATGTCTTCTGCAAGGAGCAGAGCCGACTTCCCCAGCCAAGAGTGCAGGTGAGGGCTTGCTACACTGGGCCCTGTCTACCTCTTGCAGGGCTGCTGCCCCATTGGGTTCTGGGTCATTTGTGCCCTGGCATTTCCTAGCCACATTGTCAGCACAGTGGGGTTTGTTCCTCTTCTCAGTGGGCATTCTAGCTCTGCCTAGCATGCTTTACCCAGGATGCATGCACCATCTACCCTTGTATGTGCCTAGCTATCAACTGGCCTGTGCCTATGCCTGCCCCTGCCCAGCAGGGTCTATGCCTTGTCTGTGCCCTCCTAGTGGAGGTCCATGTTCCATCTACATTTGATGCACGTCTGTTCTCTAGGTGGATGCTGAGCGGTTGCTGAAGCTGGCTCAGGACCTGAATGTGCGACAGGAGCCACTGAAAGAGGATCTGGTGCGGGCATTTGCCAGTGTGAGTGCTGGAGAGCTGAGCCCCATTGCTGCCCTTTTTGGGGGCCTGGCTGCCCAGGAAGTGCTGAAGGTGAGCAAGCAGGGTTGTAGGGTCTAGACATTACTTCCTGTAGACCTCCCCTTCTGTCCTAAGAAGGCACCTGTCCTGAGGTTTGCTGATAGCATGGCAGAGGAGCTGGGCTACACGTGGGTGCTGAGTGTAAAGCTCTGCCAGCAAGATGTAGAATGGGTGTGGACAAGTGAGCAGAATGAGCGGTGCTTATTAGGGCTGTGCAAAGTTTTGGTTGCCGATTTGATTTGGAGGAGATTCGGCCCAATTTGGTGGCTGAATCTGAATCGAATTAGGAGACCCCCACTCTCCCTAAGACAAAACACAAAGTGTTTGTCATGGGAGACTCCATCCTGAAGGGGACTGAGGGGACAATCTGCCGCTCCGACCCCTTAGCCTGGGAAGTCTGCTGCTTCCCGGGAGCCTGAATCCGAGACATTGTGGAGAAGATTCCTGAACTCCTCTGACCTGCTGACCACTACCCTATGCTCCTTATCCATGTGGGCACAAATGACATGGCTTGGAGCGCTCCCAGTTGGGTCATGAAGCACTACAGGGATTTGGGAGCAAGGCTTTAAGGGGTTGGGGGGCACAGGTGGTGGTTTCATTGATCCTCCCAGTTTCCGGCTACAGTCTGAGGAGGGAGAGGAGGATTGAGATAGTGAACCAACGACTGCAGCGCTGATGTCATCAGGAAGGGTTTGGCTTCCATGACAACAGTCTGCTCTTTGGTGAGAGAGGCAGTGAGCTGCTGGGAAGGGATGGCCTCCTCTCTCTGCTGGGGAAGAGGCTCTTCTCAGCCACACTGGCTGATCTACTCCACCGGGCTTTAAACTAAGCCTGATGAAGGACTACTGCCACTGCTGGCCCACTGAGCAACCCTTGCACAGCCAGCAGGCCAAGGAGCTTAACAGAGCCCACCCCCTGCCCCAGCCCTGGAGCAAGCTGTAGGCAAGGCAAGGGCCCCCAAAGAGACACTTACGTGCCTGTACACAAATGCCAGGAGCTTGGGAAATAAACAGGAGGAGCTTGTCCTGCTTAACACAAATAATTACGACGTCATAGCGATAACAGAGACTTGGTTGGACTCCACCCATGACTGGGGCACAAGTATAGATGGCTATACCCCTGTACAGGAGAGATCAAGTGGACAAAAGGGACATAGGTGTAGCTCTGTATGTCAAGGAAAGCTACGCGTCCCTGCAAGGTGACATTGGTGCCCAAGGTGGATGACTGGAGACCCTCTGGGTTAAAATTCTTGGGGAACACAGCACAGGGGACACAATGGTGGGAGTCTACTACAGACCTCCCACCCAGGATCAAGACCTTGACCAGGAGTTCACCAGGGAATTGGCTGAGGCTGCATGCTTCTGGTGTCTGGTTGTCATGGGAGACTTCAACTACCCAGACATCTCATAGGAAGAGCACTCGGCCAAATCTGAGTGATGGCAAAGCTTTCTCTCACGCATGGATGAGCTCCATCTCACACAGGAAGTCCTATGGGCCGACAAGAGGTAAAGCGCTGCTTGACCTGGCACTGGCAACTGGGGATGACCTAATCAGCAACCTAATGATTGAAGGGAAGCTGGATGACAGTGACTACAAGCTGATCACCTTCACCATCTGCAAGTCAGTCAGCAATACAAAAGTCCTTGACTTCAGGAAAGCTGACTTTGACAAGTTCAAGAAGCTTGTCAGGCCCTAAAGGACCGCAGCCCAAAGGGGGTGGGAGTTCAGGATGAGTGGTTGCTCCTCAAGGAAACAATCCTGGATGCGCAAGCAAAGTCTATTACATCTCGGAGGAAAGGCAGCAAAAGGGCACAGCAGCCCCGTTGGCTCTCCAGGGAACTAGCAGACTTCCTGCGTCTAAAAAGACAGACCTACAAAGGATGGAGGGCTGGATCCACCTCCAAGGAGGAATATTCTGCACTGGTCTGGACCTGCAGAGAGAGAACCAGGAAAGCCAAGGCTGCAACGGAACTCCAATTAGCTACAAATATCAGGGACAATAAAAAGTCCTTTTTTAGATATGTAGGGAGCCGGAGGAAAAGCAAGTGCAACATTGAACCCTGCTAAACCAGATGGGATAACTGACCACCAACACTCAAGAAAAAGCAAACTTGCTAAATGGGTACTTTGCATCTGTCTTTCACCAGTACCATGGGATGCCCCTGCCCATTACGGGACGGGGTGAGGGAGATTCCTTGCTCTCCATCAATGCTGACCTCATGAAGGAACATCTTGAGAGGCTGGACGCCTTCAAGTCAGCTGGCCCTGACTGTTTATACCCCAGGGTACTCAAGGAACTGGCTAGCATCATAGCTCAGCCCCTGGCATGGATCTTTGAGAACTCCTGGTGCTCAGGCGAAGTGCCCGAAGACTGGAAGAAGGCCAATGTGATGCCTGTCTTCAAGAAAGGGAGGAAAGTGGATCCGGCAAACTTCAGGCCCATCAGCCTGACTTCTATCCTGGGGAAGGTCTTAGAAAAGATTATCAAAGAGGCCATCCTTAATGGAGTGGCTGACAGCAACCTTCTGAGGTATAGCCAGCACGGGTTTGTTGTGGGTAGGTCTTGCTTGACCAATGTCATTTCCTTTACGACCAGGTGACCTATCACCTGGACAAGGGAGAAGAGATTGATGTCATATACCCTGACTTTAAAAAAGCCTTCTATTTAGTATCCCATGATCGCCTCTTGGCAAAACTGGCTTACTGCGGCCTCCAGTCCACCACAATCTACTGGCTGGGGAACTGGCTCTGTGGTAGGACCCAGAGGGTGGTGGTTGATGGAAGTCAATCATTGTGGTGCCCTGTGACCAGTGGGGTCCCTCAAGGCTCTGTCCTTGGACCTACACTATTCAACATCTTCATTAATGATATGGACATTGGTGTCAGAAGTGGACTGGCCAAGTTTGCCAACAACACCAAACTCTGAGGTAAAGCACCACACCTGAGGACAGGAGGGCGATCCAGGCTGACCTCAGCAGGCTCAGGAAATGGGTGGATGAGAACCTGATGGTGTTTAACACTGAAAAATGCGAGGTTCTCCACCTTGGGAAGAAAAACTTGCAGCATCTTTATAGACTTAGCAGTACTACGCTGGCTAGCACTACAGACGAAAGGGACTTGGGGGTCATAATTGACCACAAAATGAACATGAGCCTTCAATGTGATGCTGCAGCTAGTAAAGTGAGCAAAACGCTGGCTTGCATCCCTAGATGCTTCTCAAGCAAATCCCGGGACGTCATTCTCCCCTTGTACTCAGCCTTGGTGAGGCCGCAGCTGGAGTACTGCGTCCAGTTTTGGGCTCCACAATTCAAGAAGGATGTGGAGAAGCTTGAGAGTGCAGAGAAAAGCCATGCGTGTGATCAAAGGGCAGGAAAACAGACCTGATGACAAGAGGCTGAGAGCCATGGGACTCTTCAGCCTGGAAAAGCACAGGCTCAGTGGCGATTTGGTGGCCACCCGTAAGTATATCGGGGTGACCACTGGAACTGGGGGAACGTTTGTTCACCAGAGCACCCCAAGAGGTGACAAGGGCAAACATCACAAACTCCTCCATGTCTGTTTCGGGCTGGACATAAGGAAGAACTTCTTTACTGTCTGAGCCCCCAGGGTTTGGAACAGCCTGCCATCGGAGGTGGTTCAAGCACCTACTTTGAACTCCTTCAGGAGACATTTGGATGCTTATCTTGCTGGGATCCTATGATCCCTGGTGACTTCCTGCCCCTCAGGCAGGGGGCTGGACTCGATGATCTTCCAAAGTCCCTTCCAGGCCTAGTGTCTATGAATCTATGACTCATTAATCTCTCTGAATCGAATCGGAAGTCTCTGATTCAGTTTGGAAAGATTCAACAATTCGGCCGTATACACAGTTTTATATGTTTTTTCTACATACCTCAAGGTAGCAGGCCTGGCTTGTGAATGCTGAGGTAGTAGGGTGGATGGAGCATCCCATGGGACTGTGGGGGAGTCCCCCACATGTTTGGTGGTGGACCCAGAAGTGGAACAAAAGTACTTCTGGTCCACTTCCCGGTCTGCCGCCAAGAGCACAGGGAACCTCCTCTGCCCCCTGGCTCAGTGACTGGTGCCTCCTGGGTTTTGAGGGGACACCCAGGGTCCCTCCGTGGCTGATCACCAAGCCAGGGGGCACAGCAGGGGTCTGCCGCTGAGTGCACAGGGGACGCTCCATCTGCCCCACCATTGCAGTGTTCACAAGCCACGCCTTGTACCTTAAGATACATAGGAAAAACATAAAGCTGTGTCTATGGCCGAATCACTGATTCTCCTAATCAGAAGTGAATCTTCAGATTCAGCCTAATTGAATTAAGACAGTGATCTGAATCAGCAAATCAAGTCACTGTCCCCCGAATTGGGCCAAATCCAAATTGAATACTGCCCACTTCACACACCCCTTGTGCCTGTTTCTGCAGAGGCCTCTGTTCTGCTCTGGGCTTCAGGAACACCTCTTTCCTCAAAGAAGAATGAACCTGGTTCCTTAAAGAAGGAAAAAACAAAACTTTTTCAAATTTAAATGATCCAACAACCCTACAATCCACAGTAATGTACTCAACTTATCCATCCGCATACTTAATCCAGTGGAAGTGTCTGTTTTCTCCCATGGTCTTTCTTACTACCCTACTTCACAACTAAATACAGTGCAGCTGTATGGAGACCTTAAAGCTTTTTTTCTGCCTCCTAAGACTGAGGGAATATTTCCAAAACAGTAGCAGTGACCAATCTGATACCAGAACATACAGCTGTAGAGCACAAGAAGGATAGCTTCTAAACTCCAGCTGAGGGCTGCAGCCCTGTTCGGAACCTGTATATAAATGGTTTCTGCCACCATACCTACCCTGAAATTTGTAATCTAAAAGTTGCTGTTTCTTTTCAATCTCAGTCTTGCAAAATGGAAAAGCGTATTCAGCCTTAAAACAACCCAGACCTTGTCTTACAACAGGCTGATAAAGGGCCTGTCGTCATGGCCAAAACAGTTTATATACAAGGAAGCCAAGATACAAATTTCCAAAACAGAGTTTTTGTCAACTCTTGACAGAGAACCTCATCACACAGTATCAGGAGGAAGCCACCTCTAGAAACACAGAGGTGCTTTCACTTGCATCTACTTCTCAAGAACTTAGGCCAGGCAACTTTTTCTTACTACCCAAAATCCACCAACCTGGCAATCCAGAGTACCCCATTGTCTCTGGCATTGGCACAATCACAGAGGGAGCTTCTAGCTATATTGACTCTATCCCATTCTCATATGCCACTGGAGCTGCCGGCTATTTGGAAGACACCACAGATTTCTTAAAGAAACTGGTTTGCTGACAAGCTTCCAGCTAATACCATATTTGTTGCTGTGGATGTCACATCTCTGTTCATCAGTATCCCCCATGAATATTGATTAAAGCCATAAAGGACATTATTCCTGATGAAAAAATTGCTTCCATTTCAACTAAGCTTTTGTGCTGTCCGTGCACATAGCTAGTCTCTGGTTTGCATCCATAGATGCTTCTCAAGCAAATCTCAGGATGTCATCCTCCCACTGTACTCAGCCTTGGTGAGGCCGCAGCTGGAGTACTGCATCCAGTTCTGGGCTCCACAATTCAAAAAGGATGTGGAAAAGCTTGAGAGAGTCCAGAGGAGAGCCACGCACATGATCAAAGGACAAGAAAACAGGCCTTATGATGAGAGGCTGAGAGCCATGGGACTCTTCAGCCTGGAAAAGCACAGGCTCAGGGGTGACCTGGTGGCTGCCTATAAGTATATAAGGGGTGTGCATCAGGATCTGGGGGAATGGCTGTTCACCAGAGCGCTCCAAGGGATGGCAGGGTCAAACGGTCGCAAACTCCTCCAAGACCGTTTTAGGCTGGACATAAGGAAACACTTCTTTACTGTTTGAGCCCCTAAGGCCTGGAATAGACTCCCTCCAGAGGTGGTCCAAGCACCTACTCTGGACTCCTTTAAGAAACATTTGAACACTTATCTTGCTGGGATCCTTTGACGCCAGCTGACTTCCTGCCCCTGGGGCAGGGGGCTGGACTTGATCTTCCGAGGTCCCTTCCAGCCCTAGTGTCTATGAAAGCTATTAAATCTATAGTTTAGGTTTGGGGGTTTCCTATACGTACAAACGAATGGCTACCATGGACACATGTATGGCCTCCTGGTATGCCAAAATATTTATGACAGGCCTTGAAGTCCACTTCCTCCACAGCTGACCTTTTATCCCTGTGATCTACCTAAGATGCATCGATGACATCTTCATTGTATGGACACGGAAAGGAATTTCTATAGAAATTTCACCAAGAATTTAGTGACTTCCACCCTCCATCAAACTAGCAATTTCCACACACCAAATTCATGTCTTAGTACAGTCAGTATTTTCACCAGCCACATTGCCATCACATTGTATCAGAAACCAAGCTGCTTTCATGCTTATGATAAAAGCACATGACTGAATCAGTTGTCTACAGCCAAGCTCTACATTACAGCTGTATCTATATCTGCTCTGATCCCACCAACCAGAATACACACCGTAAGGGTCTAGAGCAGGGATTCCTGCAGTAGCAATACACCCCTGAACCTGTCCAGACTCAGACCCTGCTCTGACCTGTTATGATACTAACCCAGGACAAGGATAACAGTTCTTCTGGTTGCTACCACCTACAGCCTCTGGCTTGAACACCTTAGATAGATCATTAATGACTTCCAGTCCCTCCTGGAAAAAGACCATCTCAAGGTAGCCCTTGAGGACAAACCTGTCCTGGCTTTTAGACAGCCCACCAATGTCAAATAGCATCTCTCATGGAACAGGCTACCTAACTGCCAGTCTTACCAGAGTACCAAGGCTTGTAATGGACCCAAATACCTTCTGTGCCCTAACACTAAAACTGAACGTGTCATCACTGGACTGAATAACATGGATTGTAACATCTGAGATACATTCACTTGCAACTTTACAGTTACCTGGATTAGCTTCGGGGACTCCTTTTGCCCCATGGGTTTATTGTCTGTCTGTCTCTCTCCCCCAGTACTACTCCCTTCCTGTCCTTCCCTTGTAGTTTCTCTCTCCTTATACTCTTTCTGCCTCGCAATGTGTGATGAAGTGAGCTTCTGCTCACAAAATATGTTGCATGTACGCTGTGTGCATGTGTGTATTTCTACTGGGGTTAGTCCGTAAGATTCATAGACTCATAGATTGTAAGGCTGGAAGGGACCTCAGAAGATCATCGGGTCCAGCCCCCTGCACCAAGCAGAAAAGACAGCGGGGGTCAGGTGACCCCAGCAAGGCGACTGTCCAGTCTCCTCTTAAAGATTTCCAGGGTCGGCAATTGTACCACCTCTGGAGGGAGCTTATTTCACAGTCTGGACACCCTAGTTGTGAAGTAGTTTTTCTTAATGTTGAGCCTGAAATAGTTTTCCAGGAGTCTGTGACCTATTACTCCTAGTTTTCTCCAAGGGTGCCCTGGTGAACAGTTGTTTACTGAGCCCTTGATGTATGCCCCTGATGGTAGCAGTAAGCTGCTACCAAGTTCCCTCTCGGCCTTCTCTTTTTTAGGGTAAAGAGTCCCAGACCCCTCAGCCTTTCCTCGTATGGCTTGCCATGCAAATCTCTGATCATACGGGTGGCCCTTCTCTGGATTCTCTCAAGCTTTACCACATCTTTGTTAAAGTGCAGTGCCCAGAACTGGATGTAGTACACTCCAACTGCGGTCTCACCAATGCTGAGTAGAGTGAGAGAATCACTTCTTTTGTTTTGCTGGAGATGCATCGATTGATGCGTGCTAGGGTCTTGTTAGCCCTGCTGGTTACAGTGTCACACTGCTGGCTTACGTTCATACTGTGATCTATTATTACCCCCAGGTCCCTTTCATTCGTAGTGCTGATCAGGTTGGCGTTTCCAAGCCTGTAGATGTACAGGGAGTTGTTCATCCCTATGTGGAGCACTTTATATTTCTCAACACTGAAATGTATCTGGTTCTGGTCCGCCCAACTTGCAAGCCTGTCTAGGTCCTCCTCTGTCTGCAGCCTGTCTTCAAGCATGACCACGCTTCCCCATAACTTGGTATTGTCTGTGAACTTGGCCAGTGAGCTCTTCACCCCCATATCCAAATCATTTTTGAAGATGTTGAATAGCACTGGGCCAAGCCCTGCAGGACACCGCTAGCCACTTCCCAACAAGATGACACACATCCATTCATTAGAACTCTCTGGGTCCTACCCTACAGCGTTTTACTACCTACCTGACTGTCTTGTAGTTAAGCCCACAGTCTTCCAATATTCTTGCAAGAACATCATGGGATAGCAAATCAAAAGCTTTTTGGAAGCCGAGGTATATAATGTCAACCTCCTCTCTCTTATCCAGGTGGCGAGTTACCTGATTGTAAAAGGAGATGAGGTTGGTCAGATGAGACCTGCCCGCGTCAAAGCCATGCTGGCTGTCATTCAGAATCCTACCTTCTGCAAGCCCTATAGCGCATCGACTCCTTAATTCATTTTTCCAGGGGATAGAAGTTAGGCTAATTGGCCTATAGTTACCTGGGTCCTCCCTCCTCCCCTTCTTGATGATGAGCATTGGCCCTCTTCCAGTCCTCGGGGACCTCTCCAGAGCACCATGAATTTTGGAAGACTTATATATGTCCAGTTTCTTTAATTGATCTCACAGTTTTATGGCAATAGTTGGAAGGCAGTCATTTGAACCCTGCTCATTCTGTACCCTAGTTGACATCATTTTCCCCTTGGCCCAGGAAAGACTGAAGCAAAGTAGTCATTCAGGAGTTCAGTTTTCTCCTGAGTGCTAGTGACTAGCTGTCCTGAGTTGTTGAGTAACGCCCCACACTCCCATTCCATACATACCTTAAAAAGGACTTCTTGTCCTTGATTACCATAGCTAGTTTTAGTTTAGTTGCTGCCTAAGCTTTTCTAATCTGATACCTACAAGTGTGGGCCATTGCTATATAGTCCTCCTTGGGTGCTGTCCCTAGCCTCCATTGACTGTATAACTCTTTCTTTTTTCTTAAGAGGATCAGGATTTCTCTGTTTAGCCAAGAAGGCTTCCCAGCCCTTTTGCTCCATTTCCTCTGCATGGGAATGGACTTCCTTTGTGCTTGAAGGAATCGTGTCCTTTAGGAACGACCACTGTTCACATGCTCCTTTTGCCTTTGGTCCCTGGTCCCTCAGCACATTCTCTATTAGTGACCTGAACTTGTTGAAGTTTGCATTTCTGAAATCCAAAACTTCAAGCCTGCTGTCTGATTTATCTGCCTTGTGTTGGGCCATGAATGGTTTCATGGTCACTGTGGCCCAGGCTGCCCTCTGTTTAAGTTGGTCACCAGGTCGTCTCCTTTTGCCAGGACCAAGAAGAGTGTTACCTCTGGTTGGCCTGTGTACCTCCTGAGTCAAGAAAAGCTCTTTGATGCAGGTCGGGAAGGAGTGCAACTGATCCCACTTGGCTGAGTTTTCCTCCCAAGAGACGTCTGGATACTTGAACATGACAACCGTGTCCCGTGCTCGCGCAGCCTCTGCTAGTTCTTGGGCGAACTGTAGATCAAGTTCCTTGCCCTCGTTTGGAGATCTGTAGTATACACCTACAGTTAAATCTCTTTCACCACCCTCCTCCCCGCTGCAGCTTGACCCAGAGGGTTTCAAGTCATTCATGTTTGGAGCTGATGTTGGCCTCCAAGGAGGTGTATTGCTCCTTCACATAGAGAGCTGCACCTACACCTTTTTTGCTACTTGATCCCTTCTATGCAGGGCATAACCCTTTGTGGCTATGCTCCAGTTGTGTGAAGGAGTCCCACCAGGTCTTTGTAATCCCTACTAGATTGTAATGGCTACTGGAGAGCAGGAGAGCTAGTTTCTCCTGCTTGTTCCCCCTGCTCCTGGCATTAGTGTACAGGCACCCGAGTTGTCCTACTGAGGCTGTCAACATCCTGTTGCACTGAAGGAGTACTATTCCCTCCACTCCCATGAGAGTGGCCCTCCTGGTGTCCCTATCTACGGAGCTTCCTTGCATGTTGGTCCCCAAGCATGCTTCAGTCAGTGTTTTCCGGTCCTCTAGGAATCTTAGTTTAAAGCCCTAAGGTACAAATCTATTCTGCCATTCCTCAAATAGCCACGAGGTGGTACCCTTGCCTCAGCAAGTCTGTCCCCAGTCCTGGCTGTGGCTCACCATCCCCAAAATGAGACCCTGCCAGAGCATGCTAGTTTGACAGACCAATAGGGCTGTAGCCAGACTAGACTGATTGCACTCCCTGTATATGGGATAGTGAGGGCAGAGAAGGCTTGTTAGGATTCTACTCAAATGGTCCTGTCTGGTTTTATAGGTGAGAAAAGAGCGAATGAGGGGCTCAGCTTCCCCAGACCTAGTCCAGTGGGTTTTGAGCTGCTGTGCTTAGGCCTTCCTGACAGCAGTGGGACCTCAGCAGGTAGCTCCATGGAGCAGCTGGAGAGATTGATGCTTGGGGCTCATGGCTGGCCAAGACATTTGGAGACAAGCCAGGTCTATTAGCTTTTCTGTCATGCACCATCACAGAGATTGGATCTGATCTATTTGGGACCAGACCCAGGGCTCTGCCTAGCTGCGCACTGGTCTCCTGGGAGGGCATCTGGTGTCAGGTACCATGGAGGAGTTAGCCCATGTGCCAGTCTGCATCCCTAGATGTATCCTGGGCCCAACCCAGTGGTCCCCAGCACAGACTCCAACCTAGCCCTGACTGGCTGATTCCATGCCCTGCCCTGGGAGTGTCTGGTCAGCAAAACGTAAGGGCTCTAGAGGATCCATGGGGGAGGGAAATGGGGAACTTGTTTTGCTCAGACCTGAATTCAGGGCTGCATTAGCCCCTCCCTCACTGCCAGAGCTGGAAGCTCAGTGCTCAGCCAGGAAGGGCTCTGCCAGTGCTCCTGACCCACAACCCTCATTAGCCCTGCCCTGGACTGATTTGCTAGTTCTGTTGGCGACCCTTACTCCTGATCTGCCACCCCACTGCCAGCCCCGGGCTCCCTAATGTGTCCCTCAAATCCTAGTGAACTTCATATCGTCTGATAGATTGTCAGGATGCAACGTGCAGGGCTCAGCTATAGGGGTAGTGAGTAATTTATTCACAGGAATGAGAACCTCATGGCCTAGACTCCAGGGTCTGTGCCATTTATATGACACCCACACTTCCAGGGCCACTGGCCCCCTTTGAGAGAATGGACAAGGCACTCAATGGGCAGAGCATGGGGGGGACCCTGATTCCTGCCCCCAACCTTGCCAATGGCCTTTGTCCCCAAGATGCTTTGGCAATAGCTGTCCCCATCTACTGGGACCCCCCAAGCAGTGATCATTTGAGTCCCTGAACACCCCCAAAGCCTTGAGGACGGTCTTCGTGTGGCCAGTGTTCACAGGCTACAGGGCTAGTGTGTGCTGGGTGGGGGCTTGGGCCATTCCTGCCTGTAAAGTCCTGTTAGTGCCTGCCAGGCACTGCTCCTCCATCGGTGATTCTGATATAGTGCACTAAGGTATTCCTGCAGGGTCTCTGCTATCAGCCCTTGCTAGTACTTTATAGTGTGGTGCTGTGAAGGAGCTGACAAAGCCCATCTTGCTGTTCCCAGGCTGCCTCAGGGAAGTTCCTCCCACTGGCACAGTGGCTGTACTTTGATGCCCTGGAATGCCTGCCCAAGGATGGAGCTGCATCACTGACCGAGGAATCCTGTGCTCCAGTGAGTACTGTTTCCAGCTGCCCCAGCCACTGTGTCCATTCTCCTGACCCAATTGGGAGAAGGGCTTTGGCTCTGCCACCCTCTCTAGTCTTGTGGGATCTGGGCATGGACAAGGAATCCCTAACAGCATGTCTGCCTCTATCCCCAACAGCGTGGCTGCCGCTATGATGGACAAATTGCTGTATTTGGGGCCAATTTCCAGGAGAGGCTGGGCCAGCAGAAATACTTTGTGGTGAGCAGAGGGCAGGGACACAGCAAAGACAGAACAGGGGCTTTTGCCGTTACCCTTGCAATGCTGGCCGGGGTCAGGGAACTAGCTGCTATGCCTGAGGAAAAGGTTCTGCCGTGGGTCAGTCAACCTCCAGCTGACTCAAAAAGGCAGTGAAAACCTTGTCCCAATCTGCTGGCTCCACACCAGGGCCAGAACCAGCTACAGTTGAATGTTATAGCTGCTTATTCTGTGGGTATTGAGGTGCTAACTAGCTTCACCCTAGGCCTCAGAGGGAAAGGATGAGTGGGATCCTAAACTCAGGATTCCTTTCAACCTTCTGGAGGGATGCCCTGAGGGCAGCTTGACCCACTGACAGGATAGGAAAGAGCTTGTTCTTGGTAGTGGGGGGGGGAATCCCACAGTCATTCCACATTTTGCCTGACCTAGATGCCAGCTAGAAGTCAGCGCAGTCTCTTCTCCATGTGTTGCCCAAGCGTCCAGCCTGTTTCAGTGCAGACATTTCCCACTCCCTACCAGCAGCAGGTGCTGTAGCACCCAATCTGGGATGGTTACTATGCTGGAGATGTGGCTGGAGCCAGTGTTTGGGGGAGGAATCTGGAGTGTGCAAGGAGGGCAGAGTGGATAGGGTGGGAGGGGAGTGAGGAAGTTGGGGGTGGGGCGGGGGAGAAGGAGATGGGAGTAGTATGGTCAGCTCTCGATAGCCAGTTTCTTCATGGTGCAGGCACGGCCCCACTGACTGTGCCTGTGTGCTAGGTGGGCTCTGGTGCCATTGGCTGTGAGCTGCTGAAGAACTTTGCAATGATGGGGCTAGCTGCTGGCAGGGGTGGAAGCATCACAGTGACTGACATGGACACCATTGAGCGCTCCAACCTCAACCGGCAGTTTCTCTTCCGGCCTTGGGATGTATCTGTGAGTGATTGCAGGGCTGAGGTACCAGAGAGCATGTGCATGGGTGCTGAGGCCCAAAGCAGTTGCCATGGGCAGGGGCAAGGGTTTACCCATCCAGGCCTGTAAGTACCCAGTCAGTAGACAGACAACTAAGCCAGGCATGGTGCAACTGTTCCCTGCCAACCTGCTGTGCCGGTGCTTCTCTCTTATGACCTACAGACCCCTGCTGGCCCAGCTCTGGGCTCCCCTTCACCCAGCTCTACCAGTGTTGCTCCCCCACATAAGCAGTCTTAGAGTTGGTTCCCAGCCCAGGGCTGAAAAAGCCCCACAGACAATGATGATCTGCTTCAGCACCTGCTGCCTGCATCATGTGGCTTTCAGGAAGCACTGACTGAACCCTTAGAGTGAGGGTAGGGGAGCCCAAATACCAACTAGAGGGAGCTCCCATGTCCTTGTCAGCTCTAGCTGCCCAAATCACCACAGTCTTCCTCCTGCCCAGTTTCTGCAGGGAGCCATCCTGCACCAGCAGCGTGGTCTGGAAAGCAAGGAGTGAAGGGGACAGACTTGGGGAGGGGGACCAGATTCCTGTGTTTACTAGGATCTGGGGCCAAAGCAGGGGCTTCTCTGCCTGCAGCCAGCAGTCCCTGTTAGGAACTTGGTGCTGGCCCTTTCCCACCTGTTTGGCCATGCAAAGTGACTGGAAACCAGCCAGCTCTGTTAGGATGGCACATCACTGTTACCAGCGCCTGGGCTTGTGGCAGGAGCCATAGAGCTGTGTGGGCAGGAGCCCAGAGGTAGATAAGGAGCTCCCTGGCCTCTACAACGGGCTGGCTTTCTCTGGGACACTGGGCCTGCTGCACCAGTGGGAGGGATGGGGGATTCTGTTTCACCTTCCAAACCTAGCTAGGACAGGACCATCCGTCCACCCCCATCCAGAATCTTGGTTGCATTCCTCTTGCAGAAGCTGAAATCAGAGGTGGCAGCAGAGGCAGTGAGGCGCATGAATCCGCACATCAATATAGTGGCCCACGACAACCAGGTGGGGCCCACCACAGAGCTGCAATATGGCGAGGACTTTTTCCAGCCTCTTGATGGCGTGGCAAGTGCCCTGGACAGCATGAGAGCTCGTGAGTGCCCAGGAAGGAGGTAGGGCCAGGCTGAGCATGGTCATGCACACCCCATGCCTGTGCCATTCCACATGGCACTGGGGAAATGACCTGGTGCTACCTTGCTACAGAGCAGCACCTAGGGGCTTAGATAAGAACAGGAGTCTGCTTGCACGCTCCTTCAGACCGACTCGCTCTGTGCTCTGCATCCTGCCCTGCTGCTGGGATTTCTCTGGGGACTCTTCTGTGTAGGTGGAGTTTACTTGGATTGGGACAGGGGATGGAGTCTATAGAAAGGAAGACTCCCCCACTATGTCCCAGGACCCGTACTCTCATAGATTTCATAGACATTAGGGCTGGAAGGGACCTTGGGAGATCATCGGGAGATAGACTCCTACTGCCAGGCCCTTCTCTCCCCCGGGAGCCACAGGGGAGAGCTCCGTCTCCCTCCACGACTGAGGAGGACTCTGGGACCTCCCGCTCTGCCCAGTCAGGTGCATGGACCAAGGTGGTCAAGGGCCTCAAGGCCCGCTGCACCAAGGCCCCTGCCCCGCCGCAGCTTAGCAACAGGTTCGCACCTCTTGCAGCCCCAGCAGAGCCCATGCAGTTGCCAGCTCCCGCAGGCAATCCAGGCTCGACCGCAGCTACTGGCCCCGCTCTCCCAAAAACAAAGCGTAAGGTGTTTGTTGTGGGAGACTCCATCCTGCGGCACACTGAGGGGGCAATCTGCTGCCCGAACCCCTTAGCCCGGGAAGTCTGCTGCTTCCCGGGGGCCCGCATCTGAGACATTGCAGAGAGGATCCCGCAGCTCCTCTGGCCCACAGACCACTACCCCATGCTCCTTATTCATGTGGGCACCAATGACACGGCTCGGAGCACCC
>NW_017728938.1:4760792-4789119 GCF_001723895.1 Crocodylus porosus | reverse complement strand
AGCCTGGCTGAGAAGAGCCTCCTCCCCAGGGGGGAGAGGTGGAGGCCATCTCTTCCCAGCAGCTCGCTGCCTCCCTCGCCAAAGAGCGGGCTGTGGTCATGGAAACCAAAGCCTTCATGATGACACCAGCGCCGCAGTCTTTGGTTGACTGCGTGGATCCTCCTCTCCCTCCTCAGCCCATGGAGTGTGCTTGCCTGGAGGAGTGGGGGAACGGGAGTATGATACCTGCAAGGGGAGCCAAAGGTGTCAGATGTTGGTCTCCTCTCAGTTTTTCCTCTCTGTTCAGGGACATATGTGGACAGCCAGTGCATCCGTTACCTCAAGCCACTGCTTGACTCAGGCACCCAGGGTACTAAGGGACATGTGCAGGTCATTGTGCCCCACCTAACAGAACCATTCGGCAGTCACAGTGACCCATTGGAGAAGGCCATTCCTGTCTGCACCTTGCGTCACTTCCCCAGTTCCATCGAGCACACGCTGCAGGTAAGACCCAACCTAGCATGTAGTGGTTTCTCAATGCTGGCCATGGCCCTTCCACAGACCCAAGTGCCCCCCACTTTGTCTCCCCAGCATAGTTGTTCCCCATGGGGTGGCACCAGTGCCTGGCAGCTGGATTAAGCCTTGACTTCAGCATCTCCACTTCCCTGGTAGGGTGGCTGAATGGTTGGGTGCCCTCAACAGCCATCACCTCAGAGAGGCCTGTGGCTAATGTAGGAGGTGGTTTCATCCAGGGGCACCCTGCCCCTGCCCACTGTCCTTGTGGGCATGCAGCATGGAGTGTACTCCCTAGCGTGCCCCACTGTGGGCCTCTGTGCTTCAGCCTGTGTGTATTTCAGAAAGGTGAAATACACTGGGCCTGGTCTTAGCCAGTGAATGGGAACAAGAGCAGAGAAAGAGCTGTCAGGGCTGCAGGCAGGATACAAGGCCCAGCTGCTTCCTGGCTGGAAGCCCCATTGCCGTATGTGCATTCTTGCTGCGAAGTCCCCATGCTGGTCTGAGGCAGGGGTTTTCAACCTTTTTGGGTCAGTGTACCCCCGGTGGCCAGTCGAGAAAGGAGGAGTACCCTGGTGGTCAGTCTCCAAATATCCCTTGAAGCCTTCCCAAGTACCCCCTGGTCTAAGGTATGCTAGACTTCCCCAGGATAGCTGCTGGTGTGGGGCTGTGCCCCTCCTCCCCAGTGCCCTGGCCCTCCAGAGCTCCCCATGGCTTCAGGATCCCTGGCTCTGCCCTCCACTGTTGCTTCTTTCCTTCTCATGGCAGCTAGGACCACTCATATGTATTGAAGGAAGCCACTGCTGATCTTCCCTCAGAAATGCACTGGCCTCACCACTCCTTACCAGGAAGAACTTCAGAGGGGATGGAGGGCTTCTGGGGAGGACAGGGACCTTGGCATGAGATCTGGCTGTGAAGGACTATGTAGGAAAGCGGGAGGCTACCTCAGCATCCAGTCCATAGTCCCCTGTTAGTTCCTCTGGCAGCCCTGAATTGGTCACTGCCTGCCTAAGCTAAGGGGTCTCTTGGTATCATTGCAAATTAGAGGACTTTTGAGGGTGGAGCTCCTGCCCCCCTGCCCCGAGTCCTGGGAGAGGGTGCAAGATGGACAATTCCCATAGCAGGGTTGCAGACAGTCTGGGTGTTGAGCTCCAGGGCTCTTTCCACCTGCACAGGTTGCACCAGGCTTCAGGATCAGGGACCAATGTGCTTACAGGTTGCCACATCTTGGCAGCCCTGGTACTACAGGCTCAACCATGGGTAGGGGGGTCTTGGAGGATTGGTGTTGGAATTTGAGGGGTGGGGATCCTCCACCCTGTGTCTGACCCCCTTCTCTCTCCCAGTGGGCCCGTGATGAGTTTGAGGGGCTCTTCAAGCTGCCTGCTGAGAATGTCAACAGATACCTGCAGTGAGTGTGAGCATGACAATAGGCCTGTGGCTCAACCCTAGCAGAGTTTGGGGCACAGAGCTGGGCTTGCTCTTCCTGTGCCTTCTGTGTTTGGGGGCTCCCATTTCCATCCTGCTTCAAGCAAGGAACTGGTATGACATGACCCCAACTCCCAGCAGGACTGGGACACACCAGGACCTTGGTTCTCCATGGCTTTCATGTGAACAAGTCAGAGCCCTGGGACTGGCCACAGCACAGACAGGCCATGTCCTTTGTTGTCCATGGTTCTCTCATCAGCTTTTGCTGATGATGACCCCAGCAGCTGTGAGATTCCTGGGCTCCAGCACTGGGCCTCTCAGGGCCTGGGTTGTCGCACCAGCCTTCACCTAGAGTGGCCCAGGGCTTCTGAGTTCTAGCCTCAGTTTTCACTCCTTGCCAGGGTACTGATGTTCTTTTCCCACATTACTTTTTTGGGTGCTGGTTGGGGAGGGTGGAGATGAAAAGGTTTGTGAGAGCTTGAGGTACTGAACACTGCCATGTCTTGCAGGGACTCAACTTTCCTAGAGGGGCAGCAGTCAAGTGTGGAGGCACTAGAGGTCCTGGAGCTGGTGCGCAGTAGCCTGCTGGAGAAACCACAAGCCTGGCAGGACTGTGTGTACTGGGCCCGGCAGCGCTGGGAGAGCCTTTACCACAACAGCATCCAGCAGCTGCTGTACAGTTTCCCCCCTGACCATGTAAGAGCCACCCTGCAGTGTCCCATATCATGGGCCAAAATGTGCCCCATCTCAGTCTTGGGAGCCTCCCCACACCCTGTATCCCATTATGCCCGTAGGAGCCTTGCTGCACCTTGCATCTCCTACGCAGTTCTTACCACTCAGTCTCCTAGTCTGGAGACTCCCCCACCCATGCCCACTCCTTTGCGTCCCACATCAATCTCAAGGCTCTCATCAAGTCCATATGTTCCACGCCAGAGTCCCTCCCAGGACCTGGAGTCACTTCCTTCTTCCAGGTACACTAGCCTGTTAATATCCCAACGTATCAGGAGGAATGCTTGCAAAGCTGTGCATGGGCTAGGTGGGTCCCTGTGCTCTCAGCCTGAGCCCTTGCTTGGCTGAGCCTGACCAGACATGCCTGATGCTTTCCCTGTCCACAGGTGACCAGCTTGGGGACCCCCTTCTGGTCAGGGACCAGGAAATGTCCCAGGCCCCTGGAGTTTGACTGCAACAATGTAAGTGCGGAGCTGGGCCCCTAGGATAGGGCAATACCTTTGGTGGAAGCTGGCAGCTGGGAGTCAGCACTGGTTCCATAACTATGGCAATGCCATGGGAGGGCCTTTTGGGAGGATCTAGATATGGCGCACAGTGCACTGAAACAGGGAGGGCAGCTGCAAAGATGGTGTGTGCAAACACCAGGGGTTTAGCCATTGAGGTGAGGGGCTGTGTGCAAGAGTAAGACTTTGATAGGTGTCAGTGGTGTGGAGGGATGGGTCCCAAGTAGCTGCAGAAAGATTTGCTAGTACAAGTGTGCACCTCCTTTGGGTGGGTCACAGCCCAGCCTGGCACAGGCACACCATTCCTCTGTGGAATCTGGCATCAGTGTCCAGTACCTCAGGGCTTATCCCAGCAGTTTTGGTACATCTGGCATTGGGCACTTGAAGAGCTGGTCAGAGCCCCTACTCATGCTTCTAACCAAGGGGAACATGTGTAGTCCTATCTCACAGTGAGCCAGCCCTGGGGTCCCAACTGAAGCTGTTCCTGACCCTGTCCCCCATAGCTCTGCCTGTCCTGGATCCAAGTGTCCCAAGTACTTCCCTCTTCAACAGCCTCTTGCACTGCTCAGCCACTCCTGGAGTTCACCCCAAGCACCCCAGATGTGAATCTACCTCTTCCCCAGCTGCCCTTCCTAGCAATAGGGCATCTTGGTGTCCTGGGATCAATGGGTAGCTGGGCAGTGCTGTGTTCTGGGCAGCCATGCAATGCTTGGGGCTGTGCTTTCTGCCATGTTGCTGATCACAACAGTGCAGTAGTACGTACACACATGCAAAAGTGGTGCCTGAGGTAGCTGTCCCGTTTGCCTCCCTCTCCATTATGCTACTGCCTGGGGTCTTGTTTATCCTGGGCATGGGCAGCCAGAACTTCTCCCGTTGGTGCCCATACCTGTATCCTGGGTGGAGGAGCCTCTGCAGCAGCCTGGTTCCCTGGAAAACCAGTTCTGAGAGGACAGACTCCTAGGAAGGTGGGAGCTGGAAACTTGTGACCTCTGTCAACAACAAGTCATCGTCCCCACCTGCAGCAGTTTGCCTGGAGAACAGATATGGAGCTCTAACAACAGAGGAGGAGTGCATTCCATTGGTGGAAGAGGCCAGGCCAAGAATCCTCAAGGTGGGGAGGATCAAGACCACTGCCATGGAGAGGAAGCAGTGGGTGGTGGTGGGTGGAGACTCTTCTGTGGGTGCTGGAGGCATCTGTCTGCTGGCCTGACCTGTTGTCCTGGGAGAGCTGCTCGCCTGGAGCCCAGATCCAAGATGTCACGGAAAGATTACTGAGACTCGTCCAGACTTCTGACTGCTACCCCGAGTTGCTCATCCATGTGGGCACCAATGATACTGCCAGGAGTGACCCTGGGCGGATCAAGAGTGACTACAGGGGTTTGGATGCAAGGGTGAAGGGGACAGGGCCACAGGTGGTGTTCTCTTCTCTCTTTCCAATCAATGGGAAGGGCCCAGGCAGGACTGGACATAACCTGCAGAATCAATGCATGGCTGTGAAGATGGTGTTCTGAGCAGGGATTTGGTGTCTTCGACCATAGTATGTTCCAAGAATAAGGATTGCTAGGAAAAGGCAGGATCCACTTAAAGAGAAGGAAGAACATCTTTACAGACAGGTTCCCTAACCTAGTGAAGAAGGCTTTCAACTAGGTTCACTCGGGGATGGAGCCTAAGGCCCTGAGGTAAGTGAGGAAGTGGAAGACAGAGGAAGCACAAGGAGGAGGGGGCAACTAGGGTGGCCTCCTCATTCTTACTGAGAAAGGGCAATTGGCTAGTTATCTCAGGCATCTGTACGTGAACACACAGTCTCAGAAACGAGTAGAAAGAATTGGAAGTCCTTGCACAGTCACAGAACTGCGATGTGATTGGAATTACTGAGACTTGATTGAATAGCTTACATAACTGGAGTCATGGATGGTTACAAACTGTTCAGGGAGGACAGGCAGGGGAAAGAGGATGAGTTGCGCTGTATGTAAAAGCTGTATGATTGCTCAGAGCTCCAGTATGAAACTGAAGATATGGCTGTTGAAAGTCTCTGGGTTAAGGACAGAGGAGAGAGCAACAATATTGATGTCATGGTAGGTGTCTGCTGTAGAACAGGAGGATGAGGTAGATGAGGCTTTTTTGGACAACTAGTGGAAGTTTCCAGGTCACAGACCCTCATTCTCATGAAGGACTTCAATTATCCTGAGAGATGCTGGGAGGACAGTATAGCAGTGCACAGGCAATTTAGAAAGTTTTTGGAGAGCTTTGGAGACAACTTCCTGGTGCAAGTGTTGGAGCGACCAACTAGGGGTCATGCTTTTTTGACCTGCTGCTCACAAACAGGGAAGAACTGGTGGGGAATGTAGTAGTGGATGGCAACTTGGGCAGCAGCAACCACAAGATGATTGAGTTCAAGATCCTGAGGAAAAGAAGGGAGGAGAGCAGCAGAGTAAGGACCCTGGACTTAGTGAAGCAGACTTTGGTTCCCTCAGGGAGCTGATGGGTAGAATCCCCTGGGAGGGGGAAAGAAGTCTAGGAGAGGTGGCTGTACTTTAAATAATCGTTACTGAGGGCACAAGAACAAACCAAACCCCCATGTGCAGGAAGAATAGCAAATATGGCAGGCAGCCAGCTTGGCTTAGTAGAGAGCTCTTCAGTGAGCTTAAAAACAAAAAAGCTTATAAGAAGTAGAAGCTTGGACGGATGACTAGAAAGGGAAATATAAGAGTATTGTTCAGGCATGCAGGAAAAGCCAAAGTGCAATTGGAGTTACAGCTAACAAGGGACGTGAAGGGTAACAAGAAGGGTTTCTACAAGTATGTTAGCAACAAGAGGAAGATCAGGGAAGTGTGGGTCCCTTACTGAATGGGTGAGGCAATCTAGTAACAGATGATGAAGAAAAGGCTAAAGTACTTGATTCCTTTTTTACCTCAGACTTCACAGGCAAGGCCAGCTCTCAGACTACTGGGTAGCACAATCTGGGGAGAAGGTGAGCAGCCCTCGGTGATGAAAGAACTGGTTAGGGATTATTTAGAAAAGCTGGATGCACGGGGCCAGTTGCAGTGCATCCAACTATGCTGAAGGAGTTGACTGATGTAATTGTGGAGTCACTGGCCATTATCTTAGAAAACTCATGGCAATCAGAAGAGGTCCTGGATGATTGGAAAAGGGCAAATATAGTGCCCATCTTTAAGAAAGGGAAGAAGGAGGATCTAGAGAACTACAGACCAGCCAGCCTCACCTTAGTCCTTGGAAAAATCATGGAGCAGATCCTCAAGGAAGCCATTTCTAAGCACTTGGAGGAGAAGTGATCAGAAACAGTCAGCACGCATTCACCAAGAACAAGTCATGTCTGACCAACCTGATTGCCTTCTGTGATGAGATAACTGGCTCTGCAGATGCAGGAAATGCAAGGAAGCTGAGGAAATACAGGTTGGTATGGACTGTAAGGTGAATAGAAAGCTGGCTAGATTGTTGGGCTCAACAGGTAGTGATCAATGGCTTGATGTTTAGTTGGCAGCTGGTATTAAGTGGAATGCCCCAGAGGTCGGTCCTGGGGCCAGTTTTGTTCAGTATCTTTATCCATGACTTGGAAGATGGCATAGAGTACACCCAGCAAGTTTACAGACAACACCAAGGTGGGTGGAGTTGTAGATACACTGAAGGGTAGGGCTAGGATTCAGAGTGACCTAGATAAATTGGAGAATTGGGCCAAAAGGAATCTTATGAGGTTAAATAAGGAAAAGTGCTAAATCCTGCGCTTAGAATGGAAGAATCCCATGCTCTGCTACAGGCTGGTAGACTAACTGGCTAAGCAGCAGCTTTGCAGAAAAGGACCTGGGGGTTACAGTAAACAATAAACTGCATATGAGTCAGCTGTGTGCCTGTGTTGCCCAGAAGACTAAAAGCATACTGGGTTGCTTTAATAGGAGCATTGCCAGCGGATTGAGGGAAGTACTTATTCCCCTCTGTTCAGCACTGATGAAGCCATGTCTGGAGTTACTGTGTCTAGTTTTGGGCTCTGCACTACAAAAAGGATGTGTACAGGTTGGAAAGAGTCTAGCTGAAGGTAATGAAAATGGTGAGGGTGCTGGGGCACATGACTTCTGAGGAGAGGCTGAGGGAACTGGGCTTATTTAGTCTGCAGAAGAGAAGCCTGTGTAGGGATTTGATAGCAGCCTTTAACTACCTAAAGGGTGGTTCCCAAGAGGATACAGTTAGGCTATTCTCAGTGATGGCAGATGACAGAACAAGGAGTAATGGTCTCAAGTTGCAGCAATGGAAGTTTAGGGTTAGATATTAGCAAAAACTCTCACTAGGAGCATGGTAAAGCACTGGAAGCAGTTATCTAGAGAGGTAGTGGAATATCCATCCTTGGAGGTTTTAAAGGCCCAGCTCAACAGAGCCCTGGCTGGAATTATGTAGTTGGGGATGGTCCCTCTTTGAGCAGGAGGTTGGACTAGATGGGTGCCTGTACACAAGTACAGATGCTGCTCTAATGTGCTGTAATTACAGACTCAATTACAGACTCAATTAATCGAGTCTGCTAGAGTGTGGCAATTACTGTGCTCCAGCAGCCTCCCATGTCTTGTATATCAGTGTTCCTGTGCTTCACAATGGCAGCAGGGGCATTTTGCCTACAGCTTGTTGAACAAGCTTTATTTCAAGCTTCCCTGTCATCATTTTGAAGCATGGGGATGCTAATACACAAAATGCTGTGGCGCTTTAATTAGAACAGCTCTTGGAGCACTGCCTCTCTACCCCCAGGGTATATGTAAAAGTGCCCAATGTCTTCCTGAGCTCTCTTCCATTTTGTGATAAGTGGGGGCATATGATGGGAGAAAAAGATGGTAGGGGTTGGCGGGACAGCAGGAGAGTCCCACTGAGTCTGGCCATGCCTGCAGGATACCCACATGCAGTACATCATTGCTGCTGCCAGCCTCTTTGCTCAGATGCACAAGCTACAGATGTCTGGGGACACAGCAGCCATCCAGGAGACCCTGTGTGCTACGACCCTGCTGCCCTTCAAGCCACAGGCTGGGGTGAAGATCCCAGTCACAGATGAGGAATTGCAAGAGACATCGGCTCCAGCTGGTAAGGAGTTTCTGCCCTGCCTTGCCCTGCCCTTCCTAATAACTGCATTGCTCCCTGGACAGGTGGTCCTGGGGGTGTATGAAGGAGGGGGGCACTCCTGGCAGCCTTGTCTGTTGCTTGCTCTGGATCTTGAGATCTGCCCAGCACAGCCCATTGCTTGAAATACTTCCTGCTGCCTTGCACAGGCCTGCTGTTCCAGATCTGTGTCAGTGCCTCTTATGCACCACAACTGACAGTACCTCACTTCCTATGTAGGGGTTAGTTGATGACCCCAGTCATTGACGACCAGTCTTCCATATGTACCTTCCTTGACAGCCTAGCAGAGTGGCTCAGCTTCTGTACCCTCAGCCCCTGGTGAGTGGTGGGTTCTGGTTCCAAGGGGTCCTCAGTCCTGACTCATTCCTGTTTAGGCCTTTGGTGTGGTTCCCTTGCAGTCCCATATACAGACAAATGGTGTGCAGCAAGCACACTGGAGACGGCTATTTGTGGGGGCTCCTCTGGAAGACAGAGGCTGTGACAGCCCTGACTCTGACCATTTCCTCCCAAGCCCTGCTTGACAATAGCCAGGCAACAGCATGGCTAGAAATCTCAGATCCCTGCAGGACACCAGATTGCTGAGGGGGCCTTTGCACTCATTCATGCCAAAACTGACAGGCAGTGGTGTGTGAGGGTATGCAAACACTGCCCAGTGTTGCTGTCAAACAGGCACACTGAATCTTCCTTTTGGGAAGTCCAGCTGGCTGGTTTCTTATGGACAGTGACGTGATCACTGGTCCAACTTGGCCCAAGTCTCAGGCACCCCAGGCAGTGCCCCCCGCCCCATGTCCACAGGGATAGCAGAGTCCATGTGGAGAAGACCTTGGTCCAGTCCATGGAAGGGCACAGGTGCTCAGTCCTGGAACCTTTGCCAGTATCCTCTCTGCCTCTGGGTTATGTATCCCCTAAAGTGATGTGGCACTGACTTTGCCCAGAGGGGTCTGAGATAACAAGAGGGTCACTTATCCTGCTACTTACTCGCTCTGTTCCCCTACAGATGAGAGTCGTTTGGCAAAGCTGCGTCAGGAGCTTGCAGAGCTCCGCCATGAGCTGGTGAGCAAGAATCTCTGCACCGCCTACCTTATGGAACCAATTCACTTTGAGAAGGTACCAGGAGCTGTTTTTCTCTAACTGGCTTTCTTCTGGCTTCTCCATTCAGGAGGCAGACCCAGCTGCCAGGGCACAGAAGCTTGTGGTGGGGAAGTGGCACAACAAGTTTTGGGTCTTGGTGCCTGTGGCCCTGGCTGGTTTCCCAGGGGAGTGGGTCTGCAGGAAGTTCCCATGGGCAGGGCACTATGTACAGCTCCATGGAAGGGGAGTATGGCCCTGCAGTTCCATAAGGGCATTCCTTTATCAATGCTACCTCTCCCCGACAGCTGTTTGTCACTGCCCATGTCTAACCACACCTTTGCAGCCAGGTGGTTGGGCTGGTTCCTACAGTCCTCCAACTGATGGTGGGCCTGGACCTGCCAGCACAATTGTGGCTGAGCAGAGTCCTTAGCACTAGGTGTAGGATCCCCCACCAGCCCTCCCTCAATCTCTGGGGAGCAGCATGCATACCCTTACACACCCTTGTCTGTCAGTTTTGGCATGAATGGGTGCAAAAGCCCTCTCAGCAATGCAGTGGTCCTGCAGGGATCTGAGGTCCCTAGCTATGCTGTTGCCTGGCTCATCAGGCAGGGCTTGGGAGGGAACGGTCAGTCGGAACTGTCACAGCCTGCCTTCCAAAGGAGCCCCATAAGCAGCCCTCTCCAGACTGGCAGCCATTCTCCATGGAACTACTGGGACTGAGGTGCTAGCCTCTTGCTCTTGACCACTTCTGACAGCCAGAGGGTCTCTGCTGTCCCAAGAGAGGCAGCCACCTAGCCCTGTCCTTGGGAGGTCTGGTACCACCTTTGGATTCTCATTCTGCTCTCTCCCTCACTGTTCTCTGCAGGATGATGATAGCAACTGCCACATTGATTTTATCACGGTCGCATCCAACCTACGAGCTGAGAACTATGGCATTCCGCCTGCTGACAAGTGCAAGGTGAAAATCTATGATGCCCCTAGGAGTGAGTCTGTGGCAGGAATGTATCTATAGCATCCCTTTGGGGATATTGGGGCTATTACATTCCCATGCAGAGGAGCCTGGTTGGGAGGTACTTTCCACAGCTTACACAGCCCTGAAGCAGCTGCTGATGTGCTTTCCCCAATTGCCCACAGAGCAAGCGGATTGCTGGCCGGATCGTGCCTGCCATTGCCACCACAACAGCGGCAGTGGCTGGCCTGGCATGCCTAGAGCTCTTCAAGTTGGTATGGGGGCACCAGCACCTCAGCGCCTACTGTAACAGCTTCCTGCAGCTCTCAGAGCCCCGGCTTACCCGTTTCCAGCCTCTGCAAGCCTCCACTTGCAAGGTATGACTCTCCCAGCCCTGTTATATGCACCCTTGTTTCCAAGGCTGCTCTTGCCCACAGCATCAGGACAGGGCTGTTTGGGCAAGGGCTCAATCTGTCCCTGCACAGGCTGCATTCCTAAGAGCCGTGCCAGGACAACAGGGGGACATGGTGTAGGGTGGACCTGATGCCTAAAAGGGCTCTCTGGGCATGCTTTCCTCTTTGGTCTAGCATACACTAAGTGGTGCAAAGGGCCTCTATCCTACAGGGAGGGAGGTTGGAGCTTGGTATGGAACAACAATCTGGCAAATACTAAAGCCCAGTGGGCTGCTGGGGATGGGAGGGGCTGTTGCAGGAAGTCAAATCAAGGCTCAGCAGTGGGTGCTCTCTCTTCTGAGTGACTGCGGCCTGAGTGGTGGGATTGGACCCTGCACTGTTTCAGCCGTCCCCTCTGCACCCAGATCAGCACTCCCCACCCCTATATCTAGTATGCAGGGCCATGCTATCCTGCCTGTGGGGCTCCCCATGGGTCCAGAAATTTAGCATGAGTAGAGCAGCCATTGTTTCCCTTCAATCAAATTTTTGGACACATGGGCAGCCTCAGGGGCCAAGTGACATGGCTCCACAGACCAGATATGACCCTCAGGTCAAGGGTTGAGCACCCCTTGTCTAATGGGATCACTTCCTCTCATGCTTTAGGTCAGGACACAGCTGCTTCTCAGTGGGCCTTAGGCTTTAGTGTCAAGTTGGTCAAGATGTCCTTGGCAGCACTGCCTATATTGCACTGATGAAAGAGGAGAGCACATCTCTGAGTAGGATGTCCTAGACACTGCAGTGACCTCCACAGCTCTGGAGGTATCCCAGCTCTGAGGACAGCTGTCTGAGCTATGGTTGGGGACAGTGACGAAGCAGTATCCCCTCTCTGGAACGTGGGTGAACATTGCCCAAATATCTCATTTCTGTCCACATTAACAGACACCCCCTTGCTGAAATCAGCCCCCCTATTGCATGAATGCTGCATGCCTGCTGACCTGGTGTAGTCCCCTCTGCAGACCGGAAGAGGGCTGAGTTCAGCAGCAGATGCCTGGGACAGGGAGCCTGAGAGAGGCAGAGCAGGGCTGCCTGGGAGCTGTCAGGCACAGGAAATGGGACTTAGGCCTGTGGCTGCTTGGGCAGAGGGCCAAACAGCAGAGAGCTTTAACTCCTTCCTGCAGCCTGCAAGCCCCCACAGCCTGGGCTGACAGCCAGCCTTCTCCACCTAGCCCTGCTAAACTGCCCATCCTCAGTTGCAGCCCAGCCTCCTTGCACAACAGGACCATCAGACTGCATGGGACTGGCTCCAGAGCCAGAGCTAAACTGGCTTGGGGACTCTGCTCCAGAGCTCCCTGCTCATCCAGACACCCTCTCTACCAAAGCTTTTGGCCATGGGCATTCTGGCATCCTGACCTTTCCAAAGTTGCCTACCAGCACTGGCTCTTTGTGGGTTTCCCAGGGAGTGGGAAACCCACTCCAGAACAAAGCAGAATCAGTTCCTTGAGCCTAGGCCATGGAGCTGAGGGGAAGTAGAGTGATGATAAGGCACAGTGGATTAATTTATTGTCCTTCCCTGCAACGAGATGCTGGAAATTATTCAAGACAAATCCCACACCCACTTCAGCAGAGCAGAAACCAAGGCATAATGCTCCAGAAGTGGATCCAAGTTATCATTCTGATGGTGCTGGCCATGTCTCCATTGTTACAGCAAAGCTGAGTTTGGCCCCTGAGACAGGTGTCCCCTGGCTCTTGGCTCTCAGTGGAAAGCATGGCTCCAATGTTACTTTGAGTTTTGCTCATTCCTGTGGGGGGTCATGGGGTAAGACACTGCCAGTGCACACCCAGGTTCAGTCAGCCGTGTCCAGCACTGGCCTAACCTGGTGTCCAGCTAGCTCAGGAGGATAAAGGACTGTTCTCCTGGGGGCTCCCACCCTAACTAAACAGATATATATTTTTATTTATTTATTTATTTATTTATTTTTGGTGGGAAGGAGGTGGAGGGGGGGAAATATATATACACATCATCTAGCATAAGCATTTCATGACACACCTTAAACCACATTAAGAAACTGCACACCCATTCCCTTGTGCCCCCATGCACCCACCCGCTGCCCTTCCCTAACCCAGTTGCAGTCCCTTAGTCCAGGCCCTGATTTCCTCTTTGGTCTAGCATACACTAAGTGGTGCAAAGGGCCTCTATCCTATAGGGAGGGAGGTTGGAGCTTGGTATGGAACAACAATCTGGCAAATACTAAAGCCCAGTGTGCTGCTGGGGGTGGGAGGGGCTGTTGCAGGAAGTCAAATCAAGGCTCAGCAGTGGGTGCTCTCTCTTCTGAGTGACTGCAGCCTGAGTGGTGGGATTGGGCCCTGCACTGTTTCAGCTGTCCCCTCTGCACCCAGATGAGCACTCCCCACCCCTGTATCTAGTATGCAGGGCCAAACTGAGATTCTCAGTTTGTTCACTGTTCTTGTCACTCACTTCCATTGCTGCCGATCCTGTTGCTGTCTTCATCGCTGTCTCCCGGTTCAGTTGCGTTGTTGTCCTTTTCGTTCTCCCTGTCCACTTCCCCTCCTGGGGGTCTATGCTCACAGGGTGCAGGTACAGGAACAGGAGAGGATACAGGAGCAGCCCTTTCTGCTATTGTGGGGCACATGGAGATGTCCAATAAGCAGGGTTAGGGAGAGCAGACTGTTACCAAGGAGTCAGCTTCTCTTAGTGGCAGTCATCTCACAATGGCAGTGATGGGAGAGAGGTCACAAACTCTCCCCAGCAAAGATAGCCACTGTCTCTTTTTGGTTCCTTACTATTCTTCTCTGCCTTCTGATAGCCAGGGGGCCACTTCTTCCCCGAGACATCTTGTCTTCTAGGGGAGGCAGGGTTGGGAGGAATAGGCACTTGGGAAGGGCAGGGTAGGCTCTGTGAAGAGAATACGGAATATGCACCAGCCCCTGAGGTAAAAGACGCTCTCAGCTGAGAAAAACATGGCCAAAAAGGCTAAGGGCCCTGCACATGGATTTGTTAACTCCCCAAATCAACTTCCAGTAACCAGGGAGCACTGGGAGATGTGGGCTTGCAGGAAGCTAGGAGGTGATGAGAAACTGAGGGCTGCAGAGGAGTGGGGTTATACAGGGAGGGTGGAGGGGACACGTTGGGGCATGCAGGATGATGCAGGAAGCAGGACGTCAGGGGCAGGGAAAGCTGTTTATGCAGGGGAGAGGGACACACTCCAGCTGTCTTACACTGCTGGTTATGAAAAGCAGCTGTAAACTTAACTTCTGCTTGGCAGTGGGCCATCTCTGAAGTTGTGGGAGAGGGGGATGGGCAGCAAGGCTGTGGGGCGCCTCTTTCTGAGGGGCTGTCGGAGAACCCTCTGTTTCTGTGTGGGGCCTTCCCTCTGGTGTGCAGGGGATGGCCTGGGGCATGGCTGGGACTGGAGCCAATCCCCATGGCCTTCCACAGGCCACCCCTCACCAGCACCACTCTGTGCAGGAGCTGGCCTCTCCCTCTCCTGCTGTGTGCTGTTCCCTCGGCTGGCTGTGCCCCAGCACCCGGGTTCCTGCCCAGCGCTCTCTGCAAGGCCTGGCCCAACAGGGCCAGGACATGCACAGCCAGTCCCCAGGGACGGCCTGCTCTTTCTCTGCACACTTGCAGATGTGCCAGAGAGAAACCAGAGCTCGAGTGGGTGTGGGGGGGAGGGAGCTTAAATTGGGACCGTCTGTTCCAATAGAAGCCTCTTTGTCTGGGGGTTTATGGAGTGCGAGGCCTGGCTTCCTGCTGCACAGGAAACACTGATTGGAACCAGATTGGCTGGGGGCTGGGGCCAGGGCAGGAAGGGGGGGGAGGGGAAGACGCCTTCCGAGCTGCCATTTCAGCTCTAGCAATATTCATAGCTCAAGCCCTGCTGCAGTTTATCACTGCTCCCTAGGGCTTGACATGGCTATGTGGGCTGTGCCAAGTGGGCATGTAGACTCTTCCTCACAGCAGGGGCGACCACTATGCTGATCGGCACTAACAGCAAACGGAGCCCATACCCACCCCACATCCTGGAGCACAATAACCCATAGTGCAGCACTGGGACTGGCCGGCCCAACCCCTGACAATATCAGTGTTGCCAACTCTCATGACTTTTGGCGTTGTTCTTAAAGTTGACACTTCAGGACTGAAGTGCAGCTCTTACTATTTTAACTCTTACTGTTTTATATATGTATATAAATAAAAAATGAAAGAGCTGAGTTTTTCACATTCCCGAAGCATCGACTTCAAGAAAAATGCCAAAAATCATGAGAGTTTGCAACACGGCATCCCACAGTGCTGCCCTAGGGCAATGGGGCTGACACTGACTGCAAAGGGGGAGCTCGATGTGCAGCCCCCGTTCTGAGACCTGATCTTTGTTGGGGCAACCCCTATGCTTTGTGGCCTGATCCAGCCAAGACATGGCTCCCCTACATGTGGATGGCACAGGGAAGCTCTGTGGAGCCTCTGGATCAGCTGAGGAGAATGAGGTAGGTGGCAGTGCCCAGCTTAGATGAGCTCTGCATAGCAGAGGCAAGAGGCCTGCTCAGGAGGAGTGTTTAGGGTAGAAGCTGTGCTCTGTGGAAAGGACAGAGTTAACTGCTAGTTCTCAGCATAGGGAGGGAAGTTAAGGCAGTCAGTCAGGCATTAAAGGCCATTGCCACCCTTGTGAGAAAAGCCTGTCAGGCCTGGGAGGGGGGCTACCCAGGCCCTGGGAGGTCTCTGCCAGGTTCTGGTCCTGCTATCCCTGTGAAGGGTGGTGAGGGTGAGCAGAGGGAGTCCTGGGGCTGGGGAGGGGTAGGCAGCAATGGGCTGAGGCAAACCCTGCCTCCCCTCTAAGCCATCCCAGCATGTGGTGAAAAAAAATGGTGAGGCCAGATGCACCAAAAGGCCACAAGGCTGGATGCCTCCAGGGAGAGCTAATCCCGCCCACCCCAGCTCCAGGCAGCCAGCTGCCTCCCCAGTGTTCGTGGCCAAGGCTGAGGGCCATGTTACAAGTCCCAGGGCTTCAGCCGCAGCTCTGACATGGTCTTATAAGAGCAATGTGTCTTGTGTTGGCTTGGCAAGCTGGATGTGGGACAAGCTGTCCTAACAGGGACCTATATGACCCATAGGCTGAATAGATAGAGCAGCAGTTGCCACTCCAAACTCCTGGATCCATTTCCAGGTCTCGCACAAATCAGTCCTAGCAGTTTAAACAAGTCCCATCCCTCTGTGCTTCAGTTTTCCCCCTCCTCAAGCATATTATGCTGCGTTTTGCTGCAGACATGCTTGTTACTCCTCTTTTGACCTGGTAGGAAACAGAACCTACCCCAGCGCAGAAAGTGGGGGCTGCTTGGGGGTCTTCTCTGGGACAGAAGCAGGCTTATTTCAGGGCAGAGAACACTCTATGGAGTAGATGTGGGGGGTAGTCTGAGACGGGTCCAGTTTAGGATGACAATCACGTTGACTCTGGCTGAACAGCCTTATGTGGGAATCAGTGCAGTATTGCTGTTATCTGAATCATGGCCAGGCCCTGAGCTGGCACATTGTGAGATGATCCACACCAAGGCTAAAGAGACAGTGCTGCGGGCCAGGGATATCGTGGACTGACTCAGCTGAGCAGCTCTGGGAGCTGTCAAAGCCCTAGTACAGCTGGAGGTTTGGGAGGATGGGGATCTTCATCCAGAGGTGTCTGTGCTCTTTATGTTTTGCCCATTCTGGCCAGATGTGCATCCCAACCCTGATGGGCAATGCTGTTGGCCTTCTACAACCTTTTCTGCCACTGATAGCTCTGTGAACAACTGGGTTTGCATGGGTGCTGGTAGAGGTTAGCCAGTCCTGTTGGAATAAACTGAACAAGCCAGCAGCTGCTGAGCAGCCCTGGGCTGCCAGGACACTGCCCCTTTGTGTGGTCACTGGCCTCTCCACTTGTGCTGCATCCTGTGCCAGCGGGTGGACAGCTCCTCAGAAGGGCCTTTGTTGTAGAGGCCAGAGCTGCCCCAGGCAGGAGCCAGCTGGGTTACAGGCTGGGGGCGTGGCAAGTCAGTGTTGAGCAGAAGAAGGGGGTGATTGTGCTTGGGATGAGTAGTATTTCAATGGGCCCCTGTGTGGGTCTGGTTCAACCTGGCCTCCCTTCCACAAGCTCTGCAACCACTCCCTATCACTGCCCAGCACAAAGCACAGACAGCAGCAGGGCCCAGCCTGCAAGCCAGTAATAGCCCTTGCTCTGAAGAGTCTTGAGGGTGCCGTAGCCTGAGGGTGAGTATGTGCACATTGGGGCCATAGTCTTTTTGCCCAGGCTCAGCTCTAGCCCTGTATGGATGTGCTGTCCCTACATCAGGTAGGGCATCATAACCTTCCTCTCCGCAGGTAAACATCTTAGCTCTGCAGGACAACAGCTGGGGAGGTTGGAGATTCATGCAGTATTTGCTTTGTGCTTGTTGCCTGTTGGGGCTACTCTACCTCCCCCACTGAATGCCCAGTTCCAGGGTCATAGGTACTGAGCTGACTTTGTCCATTAAGAATAGCTGTCCACTCCCCAGGGCAAGGGTCCAGCAGACCAGGCATGGCCTCCTACAGCTGCCAAGCTAGTGCACCCTCACTCAGGACACCATCCTGGCATGGAAACGGATAGCGGTATTCATGGTTGAGCTACTTTGGTTTCACCTCACCTCCCTGCTGTCACTAGCAAATGTCAGGCAGAAGATGCAGAGAGGTTGCATGCCAGTTCAAGCCTGGTGAGGATGTTGCATTCTGGGATGAGTTTGGTTCTTTCTAAAGGAGAGGGGCTGTACCATTCACCCCTGCCCTCATGCCAGGCTCTGCTGACCCATGACCCAGCATTCTTGGGCGCAGTTTGGGAATTCCATGGCTGTATTGAGGGGTATCAACCAGACAGGGCAGTAAGCAGGAGCTGGGATGGATAGGGGGATGGCTTCTGTTAGATCCTCTGCCCTCCTAGGTGCTGAGGCACTCTGAGCTGGCCTGGGGACTTGTGGGAAGGGCAGCCTCAGCAAGCTGGCTCCAGCAGTCACCCTCCCCTTGTGACTTTCTGTGTTTAGTATGGCCAGAAGATGTGGAGCTGCTGGGACCGGTTCACGGTGCCAGGGATCAGGGATGATGGAAAGGAGATGACACTGCAGGAGCTTCTGGACCATCTCAAGGTGAAGAAGCCTGCTCCTGCCCTGCCGGTGGGAGCCTGGCTCTGGAGAGGGGTTCTGAGAATAAGGATTCCCTCTTGCACTGGATCACCCTACTCTTGCCTTTCCCTCCAGAATCCTGGCCATTTCTGTATGGGGATTTGTGACATGGCTGCCACCTTTCAGAGGAGCTGGATCTCTGTGCCCATCTTACTCTGACAGATGGGGGAGCACATCCACCAGACTACTTCTCATGAGGGGGTGTCAGTGCTGCACATGCACACAGGATATACACTTGTGCATTTGGGGGCCTCAAATGGCTTCCTGTCAAATTCAGTTTCCCCCCAAAATTCCAACTTCTGGTGAAATTGTTCAGATTTTCATTTAAACCCCAAACGCTGTTTCAGAAGTTCCTCACAAAATTATGATGAGTAACATTCATTTTTCTGCAGCAGTTGGGGGAAGTGATCACCATTTAGAGATGGTTACAAAGTGCAGCGCCAGGACTTTGCCACCCAGCCCTGGTACTGCAGGCTGTGGTATCAGACCATTTTTCAGGGGCTGGTGAGCAATACCATTGCCTTCCCAAGTGGGACCACCCTGCAACGGGTATATGCTCAGTTCACACTGTTCCTATCCCACTTTCTGCTTTGTTCTTTTGATTCATGAAAAGTGAAAGTGAGTGACTGAAAGCCCCTGCTCCCAGGACAAGCTTATCTGCTCACTCTTGTCTTGCAGAGCGTTCATGGTTTGGCAGTGAGCATGCTGCTTCACGAGCAGGCCACTCTCTACCACAGTCTCTGGAGCAAGCAGAAAAAAGAGAAGCAACTCATCCAGAGGTAGGCTGTGTGCTCAGCCCATCTAGACTCTAGGATTTGTACCTTTCTATGCATCTAGAAGGGCTAGGGTTGTGTGTCAGGATTGAGGGACACTGGCAGAGCTGTGTATATGACAGGAGCTGGATACGGGGACAGTAGGGACTGCAGATCAGAATTCAGGGTAAAGGTGGAAGGGATTGTGCTCCACAAGAATGGGTGGCATTCTCAGCCCATACTTACAAAATGTGCCCCACTCACTGGTCCTCTGGCTGTGCAGCTGTTACTGGAGCTGCCTTGTCAATCTGTCTGTGTCATTGTAGTGCCAGTAGGAGGTGAGGGGGCTGAGAGGTCCATGCTGTTTGTAGCACCTGTGCCAAACCCCTCCCCATGATAATGGAAATGCTTAGAGGGGCTGCCAGCACTGTTACACTAGGGAGGGCGGGCATGGTGGGACCCAGACCGTGACATCCCTCCCCACCCTGGGACCATGCCGACCCTTGTGTGTCCAGCTTCCCCAGCTTGCACAACCACTTTTGTTGAAGCAATTGACTCCGACTCCAGCTCCAGTTGCCCCCTTCTTGTACAGCTCACCAGGGCTCTTCCTCCTTAACCCAGATGTTCATCTACATTCCCTTCCCTGGCTCCCCAGAGCTCTTGGGCCCAGTGTATATGTGGATGTACACCAAAAGAGGCCATGAAGAGATGGCCTGCGCCCCTCCCATCCAGGCTGAGCTGCTCCAGCTGCCAAGCTCATCCTAGCAGCTGCAAAGCCTCGCCCTGGCCTGCCTGCCCTGCAGGATAAACATCCTGCTGTCAATCCTTCCTGTGCCTGGAGCTGGGGCCCCAGCCCAGCTCTGCTGGCTTTCCCAGAAAGAAGCTCAGGACAGGCCTCTGCAGGCTACCTGCTCAGCCATCCAGTGCTAAGCAGTGACCTAGTCCTCTGCTGACAGTCTGGGCTGTGGCCAGGATGGCATTGACACCACATTATGATGTCAGAATGTGGCTACTGTGGCTGTTGAGCCCTATTAGACAATTTCAGGTGTTGGAGTCCCTGTGACTGCTGCACCCTAGTGCCACCATGCACAGCATGCCAGCCTTAATGCCTTGAATATACCAAGACAGGAGGGGAACCCAGAGGGGGCAGTTACAGACTCCCTGAGCATGCCATGGGGACACTGAACCTCAAAGCTGTACAGACTTCTCCAAGGCAAGCTCAGGAACCCAGATCACACCCCCACTTTCTGCCCCCTCCCCTCCCCAAGTATAGATCACACTTTGCAGTACCTGGGGAACCAGTGTTCCTGGGGAAACTGAGGCAAGGAAGAGCATTTGAGTGAGTTGTCCTTTGCACTCAGTTCTGGTCCTTGGCTAAGGCAGCTGGGACCATTCCCAGGGACAGCTTGATGTCTTTCAGCTAATGCCCCAGCTCTACTGGTTGAGTTGGTTGGATGGGGCATGCCCTGTCCATGCCAGTGTGTGCACTGAACAGCACCCTCCAGGCTGGAGTTTCACCTTGTCCTTGGCATGCTAACCCTTTTTCTTCCCTTGCACTAGACTGACCCAGCTTGTAAGAGGTGATGCCAATAATGCAGTACAGCAGCTACCTCCTGTCCTGGTGCTGCAAGTCATCTGTGAAGATGAGGACGACGACACCACCTTACCCCCCATCCACTTCCAGCTCTGCCGAGCTCTGTAACTGGAGTCTGCCTCATGTAGGTACAGTGCACTCCTCCTTCAACTCCTATGTCAGCTGGGAGCCAAATGAACAGAGAACACAAGGCAGCCTCTCTTCTGTATCTGTGCAGCTTTTCATGGCTGGGCTTGGGTAGGACACTTCTGCATAGGTAATAAAGCACTGATGCCACCCTCATCAGGAGAAATGCTTAATAAAACCTGTGATGATTGCTGCTGTTGGGAGCCTGCCCATGTCAGAACTCAGACTCTGCTAAGCCCACGAAGCCCTTTGTGCAGCTCAACAGCATGCCTTGAATTGTCTATGCCCTCTGAGTGCCCTGTCCAATCCTTTCCAAAAGGTTAGGGCCTACTCTAGGCATTGATGGCTGACCCTGTCTAACTGTGGTGTAGAGTAGAAGGGGCAGGCAGGGAGAAAGTGTAGAATCTCAGTATATGGGGAAAGGAACCTCCAAAAGTTTGCCCTACACAAGCAGTCTTGGCCATGGGGGCTGGGTGTAGCCAAAAATATAGCTGCTGAAGAGCTCTGGCGGTGTCACAAACTTACAGTCAGTGGCATTTCATAGGACAGGGTCCACTCCCATAATGAACTGCTCTGGGCAACCAAATAGTTTCATGTGTATATGTGCATTGTTACATGGGTACATGTAGGTAGGAACATGTGTCCACATGCATATGTCTGTGGGAGTGTATGTATATACATCTTGTAAGTGCACAGTGATACATCAGACCTAGTTGTGTGTGTGTGCGTGTGTGGAGGCATTCTGTTAGTGGATGCATGTATATCTGTATGGGCTGTGTGTCTGCGTGCACATATTCAGCAGTAGTGTAACTGAGGAGGGGCAACAGGGAAGTAGCCACCTTTGCTAGGGGGTGCAGAAAATAGCCATGACAGCAGTGGCAGTTGATCATGCCACTACAATCAGCAGGAGTGTCAGCAAGCACCATGTCAGTCTGCACTGCCTTGTGAGGTGTGGACTAGCCACCTACACTTCTAACACTCAGACATACAGAAGATGTTATGGCGAATGTGTGTGCATATGGGAATAATGCTGTTTCAGAAAGTCCGTGTGCATGGGGGGCAGGGGTGTATACATATTTTGTATGTGTGAGTTTGTGTGCAAATCATGCCTGTGGGCAGCATATGCTTCTGGGTCCCTCCCACTACACAGCATGTGCAGCAGCAGTATAAATTAAGCTCAGCACAAACTGTTGTAGTGTCGATGGGAGGAAGCTGGTCCCATGCCTGCAGGAGAACTTGGCACCAAACCTTCTTGCCCAGCACAGTTTCCACACCTGCAGGGAAGCAGAACACAAGCCCCTTGTGGCCAGTGCTAGCACCACATCACCTCCAGCTACGAACTTCAGCTTCAACTTTGTCATTAAAAAAAGGTTTTATTTACAGACTGTGTTAAAAAAAAAAATTAGGCTTTGGTTAGAAGAATGCAAGGTAGGGGAGGTGGAGCAGGAGCTGGGCTGGGCTCAGATGTAGCCAATGATGTCATTGCAGATGATGGGCTGCCGGCTCCGGCTGTTCATGAGGGCAGCGAAGCAGTTGAAGTCTGTGGCCAGCTGGGCAATGTTGTTGTGGGACTGATGGAGGTAGGGCCCCTTGGGCCGCCCGCCAAAACCAAGGGGGCAGGAAAACCTCTTGGTGCTGGAGGGGTCACGTCCACTAGGCCGTGGGGCTTCATGGCTTTTGGGACGCGAGATACTGGCTAGCTTGCGTCGCACATTGCCCGAGAGGCTAAGCAGAAAGCCGTGGGACTTTCCTAGCCAGCGTGGGGGCTCTGGAGGCTGCAATCGGCAGCTCTCAGTACCCACTTCAGGCAGGTCCATCCAGTTCTCCACCAGATCAGCAAAGCAGTTGTCCCCCAGCACTAATGGCTGCCGGTTACGGCTCTGTGATAGCAGGGCCACAGTCCAGTCCTGTGCATCTGCTGGTTCCAGAACCCGCCACTGCTCTAGGCAGGCATCAGACGTGGATTTGGGCCGGACCCTTCTACTGGGGGCCTGGCTGGGGCTGCTACAGAGGAAGTTGCCTGCGGAGAGCCGGTGTGCCCGCTGACATGGGGGCAGAGGGTTCCTGAGCAGCACTGGTCTCTCCTCCTCATGCCACGTGCCCTCTGACACCTCTGAATAACCCGAGTCAAACTCCAGGCTCCTTTCACTGGCAGGTGGGGACAAGGCAGGTAGTGCCCGCTCCTCCTCCTCACCAGCCAGCTCCAAACAGCAGGCTGAGTCCACCTCAAAGGTGTCTGACGCCCGAATTCCAGTACGCTGCTGCTGGCAAGGCTTGGCAGGAATAGATACTGGCTCCATAGGCTCTGGTTGTGGGGCTTGGTCTTGCATGCGTTTAAGGTTATGAAGAGTCTGCATCATGCACTGCATCTGCTCCCGCAGTGTGTCCCCTGCTTCTTTCATGCACAGCTGTGAGAAGAAAGAGGCATGTTAGTTACCCCAGCTGTGGAAATGTCACACACCCCATCAGTGCCCTCCTGTCTCTGAGAACACATCACCTTCCCCACCTCAGGTATCAGCTGTCTTGGAAGTATTCTTCTGCGCCCTGACATCACCCCTCCTGTCCCTGACAGCACCTGTTACATACCCTCTGCACCCTTCTCATGTGTCCAGCAGCAGCTTGATACCCCACCAGCAGCAGCTTTGTCACTGCTGAGCCAAAGTGGAACAAAGAAAAAAAGACAGACCTTGGGGCCTTGTCATCCATGCACAAGTTCAGTGTCAGCCCTATCCTGCTCCTGTGGGCCTCTTGGACATGATCAGAGAACATCACAGTGTTCATCTACTGGCAGTGGCAACCACTTCCCTGCAACTTTTGCTCCTTTACACTTTGCTTGCCTGCCTTTCTCCGCCTCCCACGTGAGAACACTCTGCCCTGGCACAGATAGAAATCATAGAATAATAAAACCATAGAAAATTAGGGTTGGAAGGGGCTGCAGGAGGTCATCTAGTCTCAAAGAAATACCATCCCCAACTACATCATTCCAGCCAGGAGTTTGTTGAGCTGGGCCTTAAAAACCTCCAAGAATGGAGATTTCACCACCTCTCTAGGTAACCAGTTCCAGTGCCTCACCACCCTCCTGGTGCAAGTTATTTCTAATATCCAACCTAAACCTCCCTTGCTCCAACTTGAGACCATTCCTGCTTGTTCTGTCATCTGCCACCACTGAGAATAGCTTAACTGCATCCTCTTGGGAACCACCCTTCAAGGTAGTTAAAGGCTGCTATCAAATCCCTACTCAGTCTTCTCTTCTGCAGACTAAATAAACCCAGTTTCCTCAGCCTCTCATAAGTCATGTACTCAAGCCCTCTAGCCATTTTCATTACCCTCCGCTGGACTCTCCAATTTGTCCACATCCTTTCTACAGTGGGGGGCCCAAAACTGGTACTTCAGATGTGGCCTCACCAGCACTGAATAGAGAGAAATAATTAGTTCCTTCCATCTACTGGCAATGCTTCTACTAGTGCAACCCAGTATGCTGTTAGACTGGCAACAAGGGCACACAGCTGACTTGTATCCAGTTTACTGTCCACTGTAACCCCCAGGTCCTTTTCCGCAGAGCTGCTGCTTAGCCAGTTGGTCCCAAGCCTGTAGCAGGATATGGGATTGTTCTGTCTTAAGTGCAGGACTTTGCACTTCTCATTTGAATCTCTGACACATCCCACTGTCCCTCCCTGATCTCCACACTGCTCAGCATTACCCTGACATCCAAGCAGGGACTTGCCCTGGACAGGGAGGCATGCCAGGCCTCTTCCATCTAGGGATCCACATGTTCCCTCTCAGCAATGCTCAGTGTGGCTATCCTGCAGGATTACAGGGCCTTGGCTAGCTCAGCCAAGGTAACCACACTGTGGTGCCAGTGGGCCAACAGCAGCTGCTTAGGTTGTGTGCGGAGCTGTGAGGAGAGCTGCATATACAGGCCCTGGCTGTCCCCCATGCACCCAGCCCTGAGGCAGCACTTCCTTGCCACTCCTGCACAGGGCCTGGCCAGCATGTAGCAGCATGTCAGGGTGAGCAAATAGCCGCCCCACCCGTCTGCAGCTACAGCCCAAGTCCCAGCCTGCCAGGGACTGACACATTTGGGTGGGACACCACCTTGGCCCAATAGGAGGCCAGAAAGGCAGGGTGCCCTGGAGCACCAAGCACTGGAGGGTATGGGGGATAGGAGAGCCTTGAAACTGGCCAGCCTGGACCTACAGGAAGTTCCCAGCTACTGCCCTGTATGGGACCCCAACTGTCATGTACAAAGCTGATCTCCAATTGATGCCCACAATTTAAAAATTCCAGAAAGCTGGAAATTCCCAGTGGGGCAAAAGGCCACACAGGCAGGCTGAAACATGATGAAGGACAACTTCCTAGAAGCTGAGCATTTCCTGCAAGCAGTCCTAGGCAATGCACAGGGCTCACGGTACTCACAATTCTTAGAAGAAAGGTAATGGGGGCTGCCGCACAGTGCCCAGAGGAGTGTAAAGCAGAGCCCACAGGGGGACCCATCCTGCTTTGGGACACAATTGAGCTGAGCACCACAACATGCAGCTGCTTACACAGACATTATGCTAGGTGGGGCAGAAAGAAAATGTACCACCCACCCCAAATTGCCCGGCAAGGTTCAGTACAACCCTGGCACTGCTTCCCACAAAGACAATTCTACTCACTGATGAAGTGAAAGGGGCTCTCCCACTGGGGCTCCCAAAGCCCACAGCCCATGTCATGCCCTGCATTCTCAGACAAGGGCTCAGTATAAGATGGGTCCAGGGCTGAGGCTGACTAAGGTCATGGAGGGAGTCTGGCAGAGCTGGAGATTGAGTCCAGAAGCCCTGGCTTCCTGTTCATGCTCTCAGCACTAGACAATGTTCCCAGACACAGTTGAGGAGTAATCCCAGGAGGCCCAGTCTGCGACAAGACATTTTGCATTTTGAGCTGTTCTAGCATAGGTTCTGTCAAAAAGGGAACTCAAATCTTCCCTCACATTTCTCTGTACTCTCTGAGCCCTCTCCTACACACATCTGTAATATGCTAAGTCCACATCAGCCCCAAATATTTACAGATGTGATTTGAGAAGGTACTTCAGGACGTGACTGGAGTAGGGATGTGGCTTGATGTGAGGGAACCAGATGTCACAAGCCTCACCAAGGAAGGCTACGCATAGCCTGCCACTCATTAAATAAGAATATGAAGCCTCAGTGTTTTGGTCTTCCCAACACAGAGCTCACTCAGCCTGACGCCCACCCCAGCACCTTTGGATTGCAGCTCTTCCTCTGGGCTGTGGGGTGGGGCTATTCATGCTTTCATCCACCCCCACACACTTACAATCCCTGCAAGCCATCATGCCCCACCCAGGCAGCTCTCCCAGGCACCTGGATTTATACTTCACAATCAGGTTTATTTCTGCTCAAGCACAAGCTGATACTAGGGGGACCTGAAGTTGTTGGGACAGAAAGGCCTAATGCTGGGACCCACAAAGGATCCTTTTTTCTTTGCTGTGATAAGAAAAGCCCATGTTTACACCTGGGTGAGAAATGCTTTTTGCATCCTGCAAAATGTTTATGAAAATGTTCACAGCCTGAGTCAGTTCAAAAGATTGAAATTTTAAAAATACTGTGCAGATAAAAATCCATACCACCATTTTGGTCCAGTTCAAAGAAACCACTTTGTGCTTGTTTCCCCATCAGCTGAAACCTGAACAGGGGCCAAACAGCCATAATCCCATGCCCCAACCCCCAAGCCTGCACCAAGAAGGTCAGACAGCTAGGAAACTCAGTGAGCCATGCCCATCCTAGGGGAGCTACCCTGTACTTTGCTGGATGCTGCTGGCCTGATGCAAGTGGGATCCGCTCCCACTAGCACTGCACCCAGTACAGGTGATGATGTCACTGCAGAGGTGCACCTCCCCAGAGGCTTCTATCTCCATGAACCACCCTGAGCCACCAGTTGGGCCACATGACCCAGAAAATCCCAACAAAAGTCCAAACTTTTAATAGCTTCAGGAGACAAAAGGAAAAATGGAGCATTCGGAGGAGCACAGCTTTGGACCCCAATCCCTCAGCCATTCCCTAAGCGCCCAACTTTGCCCCAAGATATCATCACCCCAGGCCCCAGCACTGCTCTTCTGGTTACAGTACCACCCAGGCATTGCACACCCAACACAACAGGAAGAGGCACAGCACAGCATATTGGGAGCAGAAGCTCAGGATTCAGAAAATAAACTACAGGCCAAAGTAGGCCTGGGCCAGTGTCCTGCCTCCAGTAACACCAGAAGACTCGAGATGTAAACCAGAGGTAGCCAACCTATGGCACAGGTGCCACAGTTGGCATGAGCAGCCTCTTTATGTGGCGTACAGCAGACTGGGGATGGGACAAGCAACAGAGTGGCAGACAGGACAGGGAGCAGAAAGCAGCTTGGTCAAGAAATGCAGGGCAGGGAGCAGAAAGCTGAGCAGTAGATCAGGGAAGGGAAAGGGATGGAAGTGGCACTTGGGGTGGCTGTGGAGCTCATTTGTGGCACGCCTGCCAAAAAGGTTGGCCCCCACTATTGTAAAACACTAGAAACGGAAACAACTGCCAAGGGCCTCAGAGCTCAAAGATCAGAGCTTCTCAAACGTGGTAAGTTCACCCAGGTGTCAGCTTGCAGGAGATCAGTGCTCCCCAATAACAACACAATCCTGAGACCCCAATACCTGGTTATGAAATGGTGAAGGGTCTGATCAAAAGCTCCTGGGAACATTTCTTATGTCTATAGCCTTAGTCAGGCAATTCCCAGAACTCAAGTGAGGGGAAATAGCAGGAGCAGACTGGGTGACATTGGGGCCAAAAGATCTCATCCTCAGGAATCACTTTTTCCCAGTGCCCGCCTTGTCAAAATACAATAGTCTAGGGCATTAGGGTGTCAGAATTAACTAGTACCGTCTCTATGATAACTGCCTTCCCAAGTTCTGGTCTCACCCAACTCTGATATCAGTAGCATCTTTGGCCTCACTGAGTCCCCAGGTCTGATGTCATTATGATGTCACTCAGCAACATTCTATGTCAAACCATTTTGAAATCCAGTGTAAAAATTCCTGCAGGGGAGAGATGATCCATCACAGCCCACTGGCCTTCCCAAGACACTAACTACACAGAGCCACAGTGTGTGAAAGAGAATCATGCTGTCATGTGCTTGGATGTGTGTGGTGGGCACTCTGTATATGTACATGTATGTCTCCATAGTGGGGGAGTCTCTGTGTGCATGTGTGTGCATGCGTGTGTGCATTTATGTGCATGTGTGGTGGGGGGTCTGCATGTGTGGGGGTGTGCACGTGCAAGTCAGGGACATGCTTGGATGGAGGCTGTACTGATGCTGCCTAGTGCGTCACGTGTGCCCCAAACCCAAGATTTTCAGAAGTAACCCGACTCTAGGACCCCTGAGACCCTTGTCTGGAAGTGGAGCCCCAAAGGAGAAGAGGGGGCTTGACCTTACTGTCTCTGCCAGCCAGTCCCAGGGCCAGGCAGGACAAGCCCAGTGACTGCAGCCCCACAGGGTCAGTACTAAGAGACTAGGGCCAGTGTCAACCCCCCGCTGTGCTAAAGGCGAGGCTGATCTGAGTGGTGAAGCCCCCCGGGACCGTGGGGCCCGAGCAGCAGCCCCGCACCCCCACCCAGTGCTCTCAGAGTCACCCATCCAGGGAAGCGGGAGGGCAGGCGCTGGCAGTGCTGCCACGAGGTGGCTCCTGCTACAGCCTCGACCCGCCAGCACCCCGGGAAGGCCGGCACTTGGCTCCGCCGCTCGGCTAGAGACAGCCCCGGGGCGAAGCGGGTGGGAAACGGTCCGTGCCAGCCTGCCTCCCCAGTGCTCAGCCCGGCCCCGAGTGCCGCAGCCCACGCCGGCTCCCCGGTGTCCCCAGCCCGCCCTCCCGGCGCGAGCCGGAGCGCACTCGGCTCCACTTCCCTGCGCTCCCGCCCGGGTCCGGCCCGCAGCGACGAGGAGCCCGGCCTGAGCGCGACGGGCCGGGACC
>NW_017728938.1:4746869-4760593 GCF_001723895.1 Crocodylus porosus | reverse complement strand
CGGCCCTAAGGGGCTGGGTCCGGTGCGGGGCTGGGAGGAGCACGGATGCTGGGCTGTGGCTGCACCCTGGGCCCCCCGCGGAGCAGAGGGGCTGGGCCAGATCCTGCTCCTTCTGCGAGACACGGGGGTGATCCTGCCTCAGTCTCCCTGCTCCAGTCCTTGGAAAAAACGTCTATGCATCTGCTTTGGTAAGGGGCCCTCATCTCAACCCTGAGACCAAGGCACAGAAAGCACCCAGTGGGCGGTGGACTGTTTTTCGGGGATTTGAATATTGTGGAGCAAGAACAAGGTAGGCAGGTAACAGGGGAATAGGAGCTGACCCGATGTGTGGCACAGACAAGTGACAGAGGTAAGCTGCTGCCCTTCTAATGTCCTTTCCCCCCAGGTCTGTACCTTGGCTCAGGTGCCCTGGAAAATATATGCACCTCTGCTGTGACTGAGGAGAGCAGGAGAAGCACGACAGGGGCCACAGAGCTGCTGTGCATTGGAAGCTCCTTCTGTGCATTAACCATGCAGTTTTTGGGGACTCCAGATCTCAGCACCCAGCTCCCTACACTTGCTGGCATGACAGCCTGTCCACTGGGCCATTGTGCCCAGGCAGGACTCAGTGTTGTACCCATAGACCAGGGCCAACTCAGGATGCTGAGGCCACATGTAGACCAGTGGATTCAATCCCTTGCTTTTGGCGGTGCATCCCAAGATGTACAAACAAGAATTGGCTATGACTGGTAGGTAAGAACAGTGGTGTCAGAAAACCCTTGTGCCGGAAAGGGACCTGTTGGCACAGGACTTAGTCAAAGGAAGGAGTGCTCTTAGGCTGACAAAGCATTGTCTCTCTCACAGGTGCCTCTACCCTCCCAGCACTTGGGCACAGGAGCAGTGCCACAGGAGGAAGGCCATTTCCTGGGAAACAGAGGAACAGCCTTGATTCCCAGCCTGTAGCCTCCACCCCTTGCATTTGGCACCATGCCCTGACCCTCTCACTAAGGGCCTGTACAGTCCCAGTCAGGCCTGAGACAGCCCATTTCTATAGCAGGAAGCCAGGCTTTTCCTCAAATGGCCAGGAGCAGCTGGGGCTGGCACTGGCAGGAGGGCAGTGCCTGGGAAAGGCATGGTGGGTATAGCTGCAGGGCAGCTGAGATGTTGTTAACCATTCTCAGCCCCAAATAAGTGGAACACATGGTCCTACTCTCTGTGGGAGGAAGTGGGTCAGGAATCTGCCACCAGGCATCTATGGCACAGATCAGTCTAAGCCTAGCGTACTTCCCTCAGCTTCAGGACAGCTCCCAGCCCTCCTTTTAGCCATTTCCCAGTCCTGCCCTTGCTCACATGCACCCCACCCTACTGGGATAGACCTTGGGCTCTTGTCCCAGCTGCTGGTACCCAGACTTTAGGCTTCCTTGTGCCAAGGCTCCTGGCAGTTTTGGGTGGTTCTGGACAGGCTACAGTGCATGCCCCTGGAGGACCCACTCTGTTAGAACTGCCTTGGTCAGGGCCATGGGACAAGCTGGGATCATGGTGCAGACACTAACTTTCTTACCCTCTGACAGTTGCAATAAACTTGGAGCATATAGATAAATACACTGGATGGGACCTTCAGAGATCATCTAGTCCAGTGGTTCTCAAACTTTTTTTTTCACGAACCGCTTGAAAATTGCTAAGGGTCTTGGTGGACCACTTAATAAACTTTTTTTTGTTCTACAAATCAAAGCACACAACTCATATTATAATATCAGTAGTCTTACCTTACAAGTACAGATATTCCCAATTGTTCCGCAACCTTTCTGCGGACTACCTGAATAGAGCTCGTGGACCAGTGGTGGTCTGCAGACCACAGTTTGAGAACCTCTGATCTAGTCCAACACCTATGACTTGTTTCCGGGCTAGGGGAAACCAATGCAATGACTGACATATAGGGCAAGTGTGGGGGGCTGGTCTGAGAAGCAGGCAGCCTCCATGGCTACATTTCTTGCTTCTGACCCACCCAGGCTCTGATCTTCCTCTGTCATCACATACTGTATTTTCCAGAGCACCCATCCAGTCCCCACAATGGCATCTGCCAAGGGGACACTGCCTATCCTTGGAAAATGGTCAGAGTCCTCCCTCCTCCCCACCCCCTCCCTGCTCCCTGATGATCCCTTTGTTAGTGAACCATCCTCCAGTGCAACCCTCTGACCCACCAGGGCCAAGAGCCAAGGCTAAACAGAGTGCTCTTTTCTGGTCATAGTATTTCAGTCATTGGTGATGCATAGGGGGTGCACGCGGGTGCCTGTGCACCCCTTGAGCATAGTGGTGCACCCCCTACGAAAAGGCACTACTGACACTGTTGGTGGTGCCTGTGGGCAGTCGCTACTCACCACCCTCCCCCCCACTACTGCCAACAGTGCTGGTGGCATCTGCGGGTGGTCAGCGATTACTGCTGACCACCGTCGACGCTGCCAGAGACATCTGTGGATGGTTGCCAACCCCTGGTTGGTGCTCGCCACCCCCCTCCCCAGCTGCTGACAGTGCCAGTGGCATCTGCAGGAGCTTCCTGCTTATTGCCGCTGTGAGCAGCACCATGCTCCCTGCCCCCCCAGCCACCACGGGCACGTGTTGTTCATGATTTCAATACTCAAGGCACTTGCAAAAACTGACACCAAGATTCCCCAAGTCAGGGGTTCCAGGGCGCTTCACTCCCTACCTACAACCTGTGCTAGGCCAGGCCAGGGCTCCCTCAACACACAGCCCTGCTGTTACCCCTACCCACAGTCTCCTGCTAGCTGTGCCCTGGGTGCTCCCTCATCTCAATTCTAGTGCTGTCCTTCGTTCCCAACTCATAGCCCACCTCCTCTCCCAGCTCTGGCAGATGCACTGGTATACCATGAGGTCTGTGCAGTTCTGCAGAAACTACAGAGCCTGCCATAGCGCAGAGGGCTGCTCTGCTTGCATCAGTGGGGAAACAGTAGTGCAAAGAGAAGCAAGGCTGCACAGGAGTTGGGGTTCCCCAGCTCTCCCTCCTTGGGTATCCCCTTCCTGAGAGGACATCTGCCCCTGTGCTCTAGAGAAGGGTCCAGTGGAAAAGAACAGGAATCAGCACACCCGGACTGCTGGGTGCCCTCACTGTCCAGGGCATACTTCCCATGGGGGAGTGTCACGGAGAGAAGCCGAGGGAAAGGCAGTGGGTTATGAGCAAGAGCTAGCTTCATCTTGAGCACCAGGGATCTGACTCATCTTCCCACCAATCAGCGAAATGGGAGCACCCTCTGGTGGCCACACGGCCAGATGCTGCGTTGGCTCTAGGCTGGGATGGATGGAGTTAGGGCCATAAACTTGCTGCATCAGAGAGCAACAGGTCTGATTTTAACCCTGCTTATGTTATTCAAGTTCACCTATAGCTAGGTCTACACTCTACAATGGTAATGTTGTGTCTTCTTTCTCTGCATGCCCTCATTAATATGCAAGTTCAGAGGTTTGGGGGTACTTGCACCTATTTTTACTGTTTGTGGGCCTGGATTTTACTCTTTGGGGTTAAAGCATGCAATTGTAACAGGCAGGTGGATCCCATTTTGTGTCCGAGGGCCCTCCCTTCCCAAATGGTGATGTCTGTAGGCACACTGATGTCACCAATGGAAAGTTACACAAAGGTCAGTGACAGGTCAGCCCTCACTAGGAACATAAGAACTGCCATTTACTGGGTCAGACCATGAGATCGGGGTGGGCAATTATTTCTGCTGGAAAGCTGCTTAATGAATTTTGGTGAATTTGTCTAGGGCTGCAGAAGTAGCCCTACGCCCTGGTAGCTATCTTGGGATGTTTGCCACTGGAAGTCCCACTAGCTGCATGTGGCGGTAGGGAGTGGGGAAGGCAGCAGGCTCCATCACATGAGGCTTTGCGAGTCCCAGGAGCTGCACGTGAGCCCCGCAGAGTAGAGGTAGGCCAGCCTGGCGCCACTCTCCTGCCACATGCAGCTCCTGGAACTGGCTGGAGCCATGCAGCACCTGGCGGCAGTGCCTGCAAGGGCCACAAACACCCTAAGAGCCCACTGCTTGGTGCTGCTGCTGGCAGCAGAGGCTGTGTGCTATGGGGGACAGTGGCAGGTCCCTACACCCCCCTACCTTCCCTTAGCCCACAAACCTCACACATACCCACACGCTGACAACCCAAGCTCTGTGCTCCCACCACCCCACTGGGCACAGGCCCCAGGCTCCGTGCTCCTGCCAGTCCCAGCCGCATTGTCCATGCACCCAGCTGCAGCTTCCCTATCTGCTGCCTGGAGCAAGTGCTGCAGCAGGGGCATGATGAGGAGCCTCTGGAAGCCAGGGAAGCTGAACAGGTCCCCTGGCAGCTGCAGCAGGCAGGGCGCCTGGAAGCTGTGCATGCTGGCTGGGGCTGGAGTCAGGGCCCTCCTGTGTAGAAGGGTGGGAGCAAAGTGCACCAGTGGGATGGGGGCATAATTAATTGGTGGGTGCCCGCAGGACAGATGAAATGGCCCAGCAAGCTGGATTTCGCCCCGGGCCGTGTTTTGCCCACCACTGCCATAGGTCCATCTTGCCCCGTATCCTGTGTCACATAGTGGCTGAGAGCAGATGCTTAAAGGAAGAGTGAATTGGATGTGACCAGGATTTTTTCCACTGTTCCTCTCTCACTTGTACCCTTTAGCATTGAGAGTCTAGGAAGTTCTGATTCTAGGCCTGTACCCCTAACTCACATGCTCAATAGCCATTGAGGCACCTTTCCTCCAAGAATTTGTCCAATCCCTTTTTTGAATCGGTTAAAGTCAGCTTCTACAGTGTCTGGTGGCAATGAGTTTAATTACACACTGTGTAAAAAATAACTTCCTTTTGTTAATTTTAAACTTACTACCTACTAATTTCATTTTATGACCCTTAGGGAGCCGCATTGGAGTGGCGCTCAGTTTTAGCATAGAAATGGTGTGTGTAAGGAGAAATTTGGGACAGGTGTTACTCAGCTTCTCAAAGGGAAAGCACCTACTTGCTATAGTAGATTCAGATAGAGGCCTGATGCTAACTATAGCAGTAAGAGCTGAAATCCCTGGGAATAGTGTTGAGTAGGTCAGGGTCTAATAGAGCTGGGGTTGCCTATACAGTCTTAGAGGACCAGTGGCAGAGAAGCAACGGTGAACCCTGATAGCAGCAACCAGAATAGTGATCCCCAGCAGGGAAATAGTGGCAAGTCAAGTGCAAACATCCTTACCTGGCACTTGCTACTTTGGCTGGTGTAGGTGGTGGAGCCCAAGAAGTAAAGCAGCAACCCCTGGCAGGAGGATGAGTTGGGCCGCCCTACCCAGCACTTCCTACTTTGGCTTGTGTAGGCAGTAGGCAGTGGTGGGCAATTGTTTTGACTAGATGGCCACATTAGGAATATGTGTGAGCTGTTGCAGGCCAGAGCAGGGCATGTGGGGTGCTAACCTGGTCTGGCCTGGTGTGGTGGGGGGTGAGTAATTGATATTGTCTGACCCAGGCTGGTCCAGCCTGGACACAGATGAAGCAGGCAGGTGGGGTCTCCATGGTCAGGACCATTGTGGGCAGGGTGCACTTGGCCAGGTGGATAGGATGGGTGTATGGGCGGGCAGGGAGAGGCATCCAGGAGTGAGATGGGCGAGCAGGCCAGGGCCAGGGCCAGGGCCAGGATTGAAATCATGCAGGAGTGACAGCGCAGGGCTGGGGCCTGGGGCAGAGCCACAGTCTGCTCCCTGCACAGCAGGGACAGACAGGGAGGAGCTTGTGGCTCTGCCCCAGGTCCCAGCCCCACACTGTTACTGCTCCACGATCCTTGCCCCCACCTACCTGTCCTGCTCCCAGGTGCTGCTCCCCGCCTCCCTGCAGCCCCATCCCAACCACCCGGCCAAGCAAGCCTTGCCTGCAGCGGTCCTGGATGATCTCCATGGAGACCCCACCTGCCTCAGCTGTGGGTGCAGGACAGAAGGGCCAGGTCTGGTGGCATCAGAGACACTAGCAATGGGAGCTGGAAGGAGCCACTGATCAGGCTGCTAGGAAGTGGAGTCCAGCTGCCACACCACCCCTGCTCTGCCATGCACCCAGGGATGACAAGACCAGCTGCACAAACCACAGCCTGGGATGCCCTAGCACCTTGCCCAGGCAGGGCTGAGGGACCTGCCACAGGCTGGATAAAATCCCTTGGTGGGCTGGATCCAGTCTGCAGGCCATATTTTGCCCACTTCCTGCAGTAGAGCCCCTGGAAGGCAGCCTTGGGTTAGTCTTCCCTCCCACCTGAGAGGGCTAGGTGGTAGTTCCCAAGGTTGGTTTGCCAATGACTGAGACTGTTAATTGTATTGAGTTTCAGTTCATGTTAATAGTTAAAGTTTTCTCTAAGACTGGCTGTTTGCTCCCTTTTCCCCTGTAATAAACCATGACGTAGTTGAACATTGCTTGTGAGTTGGAAAGTGGTTTCACTTTGGAACACTTGGTTAAAATGGATTTTCCAAGTTTCTCCATGCAAGCTGGAGTCAAATTTGGAAAGCTTGTTTTAGACTTCTAAAATTGAGCCCAGCCCCTGTTACTGCCATCCAGGTAGAAGGGTTATGTGATACTGGGAGAAGTGGTACCCCTAGGGCAGGGGTGGGCAATTATTTCAGGGGGAGGGCCGCTTACTGAGTTTTGGAAAGCCACTGGGGGCCGATGACAGGCAGCCAGAGAGAGATAAATATGAATTTTCTAAATTTTTTAGGTGCCCCGTGGGCCAGATAGAATGGCCTGGCAGGCCGCATTCAGCCTGCGGGCTGCATTTTGCCCACCCCTGCCCTAGGGTCTGAGTGCTCAGGTAATGGATCTGAAAGGGTCCAGGGCAGCTTACTCAGGGCTCCAAGCCCCAGATAGTCACAGCGGAGTCAGGCACAGCACTCGCTGCATCTAGGCTCCCAGTAGGCACAGGACTGGGAGGGGTTACATGAGCTGCCATGAGGAGCCCCCTATCATTAGACTTACAACCAGTGCCGGGGCATAGTTAGCTCTGTGTAGTGTATTGGGTAGACAAGGCTGGCCCTGGGACTGAGCAATGGTCTACTAGGTGCAGCCCTAAGGCTGGCTCATGGCTGCATGCTTCCTGGGAGTCTGAGCTTCCTGCATGCATTCTGGGATGAGAAGCTGCAGCCTGGTCCTGTGTGTGGGTTTGGGGGGTGTAGGCAGACAGCAGGGAAAGCTTCAAGCTGTGTCAGCTGTTGTTAATTAAAGATAGGACCCCCATCAGGAAAGGTACGTGTCTTGTGCCAGCCCAGCATTGGTGTGCCACAAACACAATCAATTTAGTGGGGTAGTCACAGCATCTCGGCACAAAGTTTGAATGGATGTAAAAGCTCAGCTGGGCGCAAGTATGGTGTTCCTCAGCCTGAGCTAACAGTGACAGGAGGAGGCTCTGTGTTGTAAGGAAGGGTCAGGGACCTCAGGATTCAGGCTAAAGGGGAAAGCCTGGGGAAGCACAGATCACAGGCTGGCACAGCATGGCCAGTAGATGACAGAAGGGCCCTGGAAGTTGTTACCATCATCTGAGTGAGGGAGTGGCCACTGTCCTTGGGATCAGCAGGACTGGGGTGGTGCCTGCTTTTCCTGAGCATAACCTAGAGTCTATAGCAACAGCCCAGCAACCTTCTGCAGGTTCCCAAACATAGGCAGGCAGAGTTGAGCCACCTGGCCACATCCAGTCTGTGGACACTGTCTCTCTGGCAGCTATGGGAGTATTCAGGCACCTGCCTCTACTGCTGCTCCTCATCCTTGGCACCTCAGGTAGGTACACCAGAGCTGAAATTCCTGCAATCCAGCCACAGGAAGAACTTGTTCCTTGCCAGGCTTCGCTGCCTGTGGATCAAATGCTGAGTGATGGCAGGTCCCTGTGGAGCAGAACCACCAGAGATCTATGCTGGTAGGTTCCCTCTCTGCTAGAGTCTCTGTGATGCTGATGGTGGCTGTATTCCTCCAGTAGCCAGCGCTGCCTGAGTCCCTAAGGCACTGGAAGGACTCCTCAGAGACTTAGCACTGCCCAGGAGCCACCCCACCCTTGAGTACCCATGGCACTGGCAACGCAACACCTCACAACTGTGGGCTGTGTCTCCTCTCAGGTTGGGGCTGGAGGAAGGTGGGCATGTAAGCATTCAGTGCTGAGCCCAAGCTATGCAGTGTCCCACAGACGGATGACAGTATCTCTTCCTCTTTCAGGGGTCTTCGTCAGAGCCACAGGTAAGAACAGAACAGAAGGATTCACACCTGGCAACCTGCCACATTCACACTTGAGTCAGTTATCCCTACCCTTTGCTTTGTGCTGGGAAAACACCAGAGTCCAGATAAGCCCTGTAGAGTGTGGGCTCAGCCACCAATCCAGCCAAAGATATAGGAGTGTGTGTTTGGGGAGGGGAGGGGGGAGAGGGAGTTTTCTACATCTTTGTATGTATTTACACATTCCTGGGTAAGTGCTATGTAGGTGAGTCTGCCCAAGTGGTTATGGCTGTATGTGTAAACATGCATTGTGGTATAGCTGTGTGTATAAATATGCATATCAATGCCCCAGTGTATGCTTGGCTGTAAGGTTGTATGAATGTGTGTATAGGTGCTCCCATGTGTGTACCCCTGAATGTGGCTCTGTGTGTGTGAATATGTGTATTGGTATGCCCGTATATATGCACAGCTGGGTGGGTGTCCATGTGTATGTGCCCATGTGAGTATAGATGACTCTGTGCATGGCTGGGTCCATGAACGAGTGGCTGTGGCTGTGAATGTATACATGGTGATGCTTCTGTGTGCATATCTGTGGCAGATGGGTGCCAGGGGTGTGCATATGGCTCCTATGTGGATGTCAGTATGTGTGGAAATACATGCTGAATGGATGCCCAGGGGTGTGTGGGTCTGTCTGTGTGGCTGTGGGTGTGAGCAGCGGTGTACCATGTGTGTGAATGTGTGTGCACCACGTATGTGTGTCCATGTCCCAGTGCATGGGAAGCACTTTATTCAGGCTCCAGTAGAGGGGCTGTAATCTCTCCAAATCCAAGGACATATGATAGCCTGTGGTAAGCAATGCACCTCTAAGTGGTGCTTTAAGTGGAAAGGGGTGCAGGGGCAAGGCCAAGGTAACTGTTCCAGGGCATTCCCAGCCAGGACACACGGCAAAAGATGCACCTGTTTCCCTGAATGGGTAGTGCCCATCTCCTCCAGGAAGGGTTAATTTCAGGCTGGAGCTAGAATGGGGCAAGTTCTCTGACACCACCTCCATACCCAGCACTGCTTGATCTTCCACGTACTGTGAATGTGAGTGAGAATGCGCCGCCTGGCATGTCCATCGCAGAATTCATCGTCAACTGCACGTACTTGAACAGTAACATCAGCGTCACTCTGCAAAGTGTAACCCCCCCCACTGCTTTCTTCAACCCACCTACCATCAGCTCTAGTGACACTGTGGACAAAGGCTACAGCATTAAGGTAGGGCAGAGGGTAGGTACCAAATAAAGTGCTCCAGACATGAGGTGTCTGCCCAAACCTCCTTAGTCTGCCTTGGCACAAGGCAAAGAGGAAGGCATCTCCAAGGCTGCCAGGGCTGGCAGACCCCCATATAGCTCTGATGCAGGTATAGGATCCAGACACTGGCAGTTCCCTGGGATCAGAATTTTCAGTAGAGACAAAGAGCCCAATGGCTCCATTGCTCTGTACCAGTGCTGTGTACTACCCTTGGGCCAGGACAGTACTGGGTGAGGGTGACATCTGCCTTCCCTCCCAGTGGGGAATAGGGGATTTGCCAGGACTCTACTGTGACTAGAAGTCTGTCCAGAGCCAGTGTCAGAACCAGAAGGGAAGGCCAAGAAAGACTGAATTAAACCTGCAGGTTAGGGAACTCCCGTCTTGTCAGCACGGAGGCGGAAAAGGATCTTGGGGTCATCATTGACTCCAAGATGAACATGGGCCGGCAGTGTGGGGGTGCAGTTAGGAAGGCCAACTGCACCTTGTCATGCATCCACAGATGCATCTCGAGCAGGTCCAAAGAGGTGATCCTCCCCCTCTATGTGGCACTGGTCAGGCCGCAGTTGGAGTACTGCGTCCAGTTCTGGGCACCGCATTTCAAGAGGGATGTCGACAGCATGGAGAGGGTCCAGAGGAGGACCAATCGTACGATCAGGGGACAACAGGGCAGGCGCTATGAGAAGAGGCTACGGGACCTGAACCTGTTCAGCCTCCAAAAGAGAAGGCTGAGGGGGGATCTTGTGGCCTGTTATAAACTAGTCAGGGGGGATCAGCAGGCATTGGGGGAGTCACTGTACCCCCGAGCACCGCCAGGAGTGACCAGGAATAACAGTCACAAGCTGGCAGAGGGTAGGTTTAGGTTAGATATCAGGAGGCGCTACTTTACGGTCAGGGCAGCTAGGGTCTGGAACCAACTTCCAAGAGAAGTGGTGCAGGCTCCTACCCTGGGGGTGTTTAAGAGGAGGTTAGATGAACACCTTGCTGGGGTCGTTTGACCCCAGTATTCTTTCCTGCCATGGCAGAGGGTCGGACTAGATGATCTGCTCAGGTCCCTTCCAACCCTAGAAACTATGAAACTATGAAACTGCTGCCTGTGGGATTCGGGCTCTGGACTGGGGCTCCCATTGCATGTAGGGGGCTGGAATAGCAACATACTCATTGGGCTAGCTCTTCTGTTAACTACTGTTACCCTCTGCTAGATCACACTCAGCCCTGCTGCTGCCCTGGATGCCAGGCAGGTGAATCAATACACACTGGTCCTGCAGGCCCAGTGCCCAGCTGAGGAGCTTGTTGAGACACAGCTATTTGTCCAGGTCAGGCCAGAAGATGCTGCCCCCCAGTGCATGGGCAAGTTTGCCAGTGCAGGTAAGGCTGGGACTGGGAGGGAGGGAGCCTTGGTTAGATGGAGCACCCATATTTCTAGAAACTGGGGTAACTTTGTCTGTATGAAGTGCCAGCATGGCTTAGTATAAGGGTATTCTGGCAGGGCCAGTAGAGCATTTCTTGTGTTAACAGGAGTCCACTGGCCCTCAGCCCTGTGTGATGGATGTGATCTGGGCTACAGCATGTTCCACCTTGTAGAGCACAGGTCAAGTGCTTGCCCAATTTTTGATGCCTGAAAGAACCTCTGAGCCCACCCTCCTTACCTGTGTTCACTTCTTTGCTGCAGATGGGGATCTGGTGGAAGTCCCAGAGAATGTGGCTCCATTGTTACCCATCTACACTGTGATCCTGCGGCGCCCAGTGTGTGGGCTGAGGGTAAGCTAAGCATGGAGTTAGGCTTGGCCCTCTTCCTGCTGAGGTTCTAGGGCACCTAGCATGCCAAGCCCAGAAAAGCTTTCTCCTACTAACACCCACGGAGTTTGTGGAAATGTAGAGTGATAGCATCCCCAAGTACGCTATTCCTCTTGGCAATGCTAGTTGCACTTGGGCTGGGGGGCACAGGGCATAGGGGTTGAAGACAGTGCTGCCCCACCCAGAGCTTGCTCCTGAAACCACTCTAAATATGGCTGCTAACCAATCCTGCTAAAACAGCTAAACTGTTTCCTTCCCCACTCTGTCTCCAGTCTAGGTCCCATGAAACCATGAGCCACCAGAAAATAGGGAAAGGGACAGCACAGCCTGAAATTTGGGGAATAGAGGGTGGAAGGAGTGAAGAGCTGTTCATAGTCTAGGGTACCAGGCACTATGAAGGGACTCATCTCCAGGCAGGAAAGAGTCCAGAGGAGAGCCATGCGCATGATCAGAGGTCAGGAAAACAGATCTTACGATGATAGGCTGAGAGATATGGGACTCTTGAGCCTGGAAAAGCGTAGGCTCAGGGGTGATCTGATGGCTACCTATAAGTTTATCAGGGTGACCACCAGGATCTGGGGGAACGTTTGTTCACCAGAGCGCCCCAAGGGATGACGAGGTCAAACGGTCACAAACCCCTGCAAGACCGTTTCAGGCTGGACATAAGGAAGAATTTCTTTACTGTCCGAGCCCCCAAGGTCTGGAACAGCTGCCATCGGAGGTGGTTCAAGCACCTACATTGAACACCTTCAAGAGTAAATTGGATGCTTATCTTGCTGGGATCCTATGACCCCAGCTGACTTCCTGCCCTTTGGGCGGGGGGCTGGACTTGATGATCTCCCGAGGTCCCTTCCAGCCCTGATGTCTATGAAATCTATGATATGAAAGGATCTGTGATAGGCATTGTTCTGGGCTCTGTGGAAAAGGGTCTCTGTCAAATGGGGCTGGAGGCATGAGGTCCCTACTCACTCTGGATGAACCCCTTTCACTCCCACAGTTCACCATTGAAGACAACAACTCACCATTCAGTATCAGCTCCAGTGGCCAGGTGCTGGCCCCAGAAACTGGCTCCTCCTTGAGACATCACAATCAGGTGAGTGCCAAGGCTTGCTCCTCTTAGGGACCCCTGCCACTAACTTTCACCTACTATGTGGTACCCTTCATTCTCTACCACCTCTTTTCCCCATCCAAACCAAGACAACCCATCTCTTTCTCACCCCTGTATGGAAACCTTCATTCTCTGTTAATTCTAACCCTTCCCAAGGACACACCTCCACCTTCCTAGCTGTGCTCTTGGGGCATCCTTTGCTCCCCCTCGCAGGACTCCATGTCCTCATCATTCCCTCAGCACTAGGACTTAGCTTCCTCTACCTCTTGGTGCCCATCTGGAGCTTCTCCTAAATACCCCTGCCTGTGCAATGGCCTATGCCAATGGCATGACTTTCCCTCCTCTTCCTAGCATGTCATCCCTTACACCTGCCTACACAGCACAGCGGGCAACCATAGCTTCTCACTATGTCCTTTGTCTCCAGTTCAGACTGCAGATATTGGTGACTGACAGAAGAGGAAGGAACTGCAGCGGGATCCTGAAGGTGCAAGTGCTGCATGTTCACCAGCCCCGTGTCAACTTCACGTAAGTGACAGGGATCAGTTGGCAAAGTCAGGAGGTGGGGCTGTGGATATACATAACAGGAGTGCTGAGGTAGAAGGCATATGCAGAGAATTTAGGGTCTAGGGATGTGAGGCACAGGGATGTGTTAGAGGCATAGGTAGGAGTTGTGGGGGCAGAGGTGTGGTGTCCAGGGGAGGTGGAGAACAGGGGCATGGGGTACAATGAGAGGTGTGAGGGGCAGGGATGGTGGGTTGGAGATGCTGACCTGGGATGGCAGAAGCAAGCTGCCCCAAGCACAGGCAGCACAGCATCTCTGGACAGCAGACCAGCGTGCACCGCAAGACAGCATTGTCTCCTCATTCCTATTTGCCAGAGAGTCACTGGCACAACTGCCTGGGGTCAGGTCTTGAAGCTGGGGCCCACAACAAGTGAGTGCCCAGCTGTGGAGAGCTAAGTGTGAGGTGGTTTCCCTGGGGTGAGCTGACCCACGGCTCTACCATTGCTCCAGGGTGCCATGGCAGGCTGTGATGGTGGAGGAGAACACGGGACCCATGCAGAGAATCACAAAAGTCTCAGCCAGTGGAAACAACGTGCGCTACAAGATCATTGCACCAGCCTTTCACAGGCTCTACACTATCAACCCATGTGAGCCAGGCCTGTACATGGCCCACAACACTGTATGGGAACAAGACATCCTCCAACAACAGTGTATCTAGGAGTGGGAAGCTCAGGGTTCTTCCCCTCTAATGTGATGGGGGCAGTCAGGGAGGTGGGTGTCAGAGTTTTTCCGTTTAATTGGGAAAAACTCAAGGAAGCATCCCTTAGGGCTGTCCCCATAATGTGATGGGGGACAGCTT
>NW_017728938.1:4728862-4746769 GCF_001723895.1 Crocodylus porosus | reverse complement strand
TTGTTTCACAGTAATAGCACCTCCCCTTAGTCCCTGTCAATGCCCAGGGCCCCCTTATGCCTCATGCCCTGAAATTCTTGTCCACCCTTATGCAGGGACAGGTGAGATCCACAACACCTACAGTGTGGACCTGGGGCAGTTCCCAAAGGCAGCCCACACTCAGCTGCTAGTGCAAGCCTATGACATGCTGCACCCCAGCGACAGTGCCACCATGATGCTCAACATTACTGTGCTGAAGGCCAATGTCCTGCCGCCCCGCTGCTCACCTGATGTTTTTGTGTAAGGCTGGAAGGGATGGGAGGGACAAGGCCTTTGTGGGGCTGCCATATGCCATTTTCCTGCAAACAGCATGAGGCAGTAGAGCTGGACCCAGGACTTCTGGGTTCTATCCTCGGTTCTGGGTGGGGAGTAGGGTCTAGTGGGATAGAGCTAGGAGTCAGGACTCCTGGGTTCTACATAGACTTTGTGAGGGGAGTGAGATCCAGTGGGTCAGAGTAGGGGCTGTGAGTCAGAAGTCCTGCATTCTACCCCCAGCTCTTCAACAAATGTCCTGAAGGGTCAGGAGTAGTGTCCTTGCTCTGGCTGTGCCTATGAAGTGGCCAGAGCACCCTGTCCCACAGGGAAATCTAGAGCTACCTGTGGTTCTGGGGCCACAGGTGAGTAATGGCATCATGCAGCTGGCACAGTTAAGCTACACGCAGTACACCATGAGCTTTGGGGAGCAAACCCAGAGCACAAGGATAGAGGAAAGGGCCCACGGTGAATACTTCTTTTGCCCATTCAGGTGATCTACCATTCTCAGCTGGGTCTGGCATGCACTCTCCTCTCCTCTCACCTCCCCAGGGCACAATTGCCAGAGACCACTCCCATTGACAGGACTCTGATGACTCTGACCTGTACAGACTCTGATGTCAGCAATAGCTCCCTGCACTACCAGGTTGAAGGTGACCAGAGATCCCGCTACATATTCCGCATGAAGGGCCACCAGCTGCAAGTGAGCTGCCTCATCTAGGCTGAGATAGCAACTCTATGCTAGTGTTGGTCACAGCACAGCCAACAGGGCTTAATAGGGAACACCTTAGACCGGGGATAGGCAACCCCTGGCACACGTGCCAATTAGTAGTATGAGAAATTTTCCCTGGCATGCCAGGAGGTGTGCAAGAAAATGGTTTAAAAAAACATTTTTTTTAAGTTGCTGCTCCAGGCTCTCCAGAGCAGCCACAGGTCCCAGCACTGCAGCATGTGCTGGGGGCAGAGTCAGGAGAACACAGGCAGGGATGCTGTCTATGTTCTGCCGCCCCCGCCCCCTGTCCCCGGGCTGTGCACCACAGGTTGGCCTGGCTCCTGGAGGGGAACCACAGGTGGGTGAAGCCAGGGCCTGGGCAGGTGCTGCCAAGGGCCACTGCGCTGGAGGTTCCTGGCCAGCTCAGCCCTGAGTGCTGCCCACAGCACCTGTTGCTGGGACCTGGTAGGGCTTCCACAGCTGAGCTCCCTCACTGGGGATGGGTCTGCCCCACTTGCAATGTGCCTGGTGTGCAGAGAGGTCAAGCCCAGAACCAGGAGCCCCTGGAGCTCGGCATTCTGCCCTAGCCGGGCAGCATCTCCTTGTGGGCAAGGTGGCTGCAGCCCATCCCCACAGAGCTACACGGGCTGGGCCAGGCCCCACCTCGGGTGTCACTGGGTGCCCCCGCCCACCGTGGCCTGAGTCTGTAGAGCCCCAAGGCAGCCTGCACTTCTCTCCCAGCCCCCCTGTCTTTCAGTTGCCGCCTTCCTAAGGCCCCCTCCTTCTTCCCACACTGCCCGGACTCGGCCCTGAGCACCCAGCCCTGGCGCTTGGCACCCCAGTGCTGCCTCTGCCTGGGCAGAGTCCCAGCCGGGCCCTCCCTCCCAGCCCTTGGGCCCAGGCTTCCCCTGCTGTTGGCCCTATGTCCCCAGCCCCGGTGGCTGCTACTGGGGTGTCCCTGCCTTCCTCCGCTGGATACTGCCCTGCATCAGCGGGCCTGAACCACAGCCGGTAGCAATGGGAGATGTGAGGGGCGAGGGACACGCTCTCTTTCTCTTTTTCCTTTTTTTCTTTCTTCTTTTTCTTTCTCTCCTCTCTTTTTTCTCTCTTCTTTCTTTCTCTTGTCTTTTTTCTCTCCTTTTTTCTCTCCCCTGTTCTTGTCTCTTTTTCTATTCTGTTTTCTTTCCCTCTTTTTCTCTTCTCTTTTTCTTTTTTCTTTCTCTTTCCCTCTTTCTCTTTTTTTCTCACTCATCACAACATGCTTAAGGAAAAAAGAATACACAACAACAAAGGTGGTATATGCAGTTTTATTTATTGTCACCAGGTTTAGAAATCTTGGAAAACCTGGTATTTACTGTAAAAAACCCAATATTTATAATTATTAACTATATTAATATGCAGTGCATCCTGCCATGTACCCCCCGCCCCAGTTTTGTTTTCCTGGCAAGCTGGCACTCCAGCACCTTACAAGGTAGACATTGAGGTTTTTTCAGCACTCTGCCCAGAAATGTTGTCTACCCCTGCTTTAGACTGGCAGGGTCAAGGCCACTCTCCAGCAAATGAAGGGAGCTCAGCTGTAAGCTGGCCAGTCCTGGCACTGGGGCTGCAGCACAGCAAGGCATGTGTTGTCTGGAGCTGCCAGACTTCAGTAAGTGTGGGACTCTTTCCACGTTCTCAGATTGGTGATGGCAGCCTGTGACTCCACAGAAAATCTTCCCCTTACACTCCCTGTAACTCTTCCAGGCCAGCCCATACTGATCACTTGTGACATTTGGGACAGACAGAGTCCATTTGGCTGGGGCCCCTATAGGATCCTAGGGCTCAGATGGGGTCTATGTAGGGATCCTAGGGCTCAGATGGGCTCCTGTTTGTATTCCACAGCCCAGGTGGGTACTGTGTCGCCAGGGTGTCCCCAAACTGAGATAGGCTCTATGTATCTGGGGTATGACTCTTATTCCTGTGAGCAAGCAACTGCATGAGCATCCCTGGGGTAATGCCATGAAAACTCCATGTCCCTTTTGAGCCAGGTTTTGATCTCCACTCCATTTGGGATCTTACAGGTCAACGCCACCCTGGACTATGACAGTGAATCCATTGCTGCTGCTGACTTCCAGTATGTGGCCACCATCCTGGTGACAGACAGGAGGCAACCTCCCCAGACCAGTAAGTGTTCTGGTCCCTGCCCAGGACCCTCTTGCTCCCAAGGTACACTCACAGGGTGGCATGTAGGAGCTTCACACACAGTTATTAAGCACTCTGAAGATGCAGCCACTGGACTCTATGAGTCCCAGAATGTACTAGGACAGGGCTGCTTAACTTCTAGCCACAGAGCCTTGGAATCCAGCCCACAGGGTTCCCCATGGGTAAGGAAATTTGGTGACAAGGGAGCAGCAGCAGCTAATACTGACATCCTTCCCCCTGCCAAATTCCACAGACTGCAACCCCCAAGCTCTGTGCAGCAGGGTGGGGCTGAGCCACACCTCTTCCCAGCTGGATTGGGGCCACACCATGCTCCCTCCCTCTGCCTGAATTGGGCCTGGACCATGCCCCCTCCTCTCCCTCTCCCCTCTCCTCACAGCTGGATTGGGGTTTTGCCATGTACCCTGCCCTCTTACCCCGCCCCCTTCAGCTGGATCAGTGCAGGGCCATGCCCCTTTCCAAGGCCATTTGGCTGGAGCCATTTGGCTGGGGACACTGTCTAGTCCCCCCTACTCTGCACGGCCAGATGGGGTATCACTTGTGACTGTCCCAGGTGCCGCATCAGAACCACTGGCCAGATCCAGCCTGTGGACAGACTGGGTACTGCCCATCTGGCCTACTGGCCAAAAAGATTGAGCACCACTGTACTAGGGTTTTTCGGTCTCCAGTTGTGATCAGCCGTTCAGGAGACTCAGGTAAAGGCAACAGAACTTCCCATTCTCTTAGAGACCAAACCCCAGGAGAATCCTCCCCATAACCCCATAATATCAGCCCTGGAAACTTAGTTCCAACTCACTACCCCAGAAATCCCAAATGCTGGTAAGTTATTCCCTCCCCAATTACCCCAAAAATACAGGATCTGGGTCTAGGTTCTGCATGGCCCAACCTGGCTGAGCTGCTCTGGTCTTTGTGTTGTGCAGCCAGTGTGTCTGTGCTGGTGACAGTGACCCCTGTGAACGAGTACCCACCTGCATGTCCAGGGCACTCTACATTCAGCGTGAGAGAGGATGCTGCATTTGGTTACGTCATTGGTTTTGTAAATGGTACCGACTGGGACTATCCCTTCAACAGCATCATATACAGCCTCATTGGAGGTGCAGGTGGCAGCCTTCCTGCTTTCTACATTGGTCCACACAGTGGTGAGGCACCCTGGCTATACTTGTGTACTGGGTAGCTGGGGCCAGTCAGAGCACTCCCTCCCCTTTCTGTACTTTCCACAGAAATCCTACAGGGCCTGTCAGAGCTCCCCTCACCCACTATGACCCAGTTTGGGGCCTGTCAGAACAATTCCACAACACGTCCCCATTGGGGCCTCCTGGAACCCATTCAGAGCACCCTAGCCTATACCCCACAGAGCGAACAGTCAGAGCACCCTGCACCATATCCCCCAAGGAGATGGCACAGAGCCAGTCAGGACATTTCCCACTCTCTACCAACTGAGGGGCCCTTACTTCACCTAATCCTGGCTCTTTTATTCCCTCACCCCCTCCACAATGATCCTCTTCTCACCTAGTCCCAACCTGAGCCCCAAATTCCTGAGCCTGAGGACTTTCAATGGGTAGGATCTAGAGTAGTTAGGGGCAAGAAGTAGCATATACAATATTGCTTGTCATGGCCATGGCAGGAAGGATTTGTGTACTCAGACCACTGGACTATGAGAGACAGACGACCTACCAGCTAACTGTGAAGCTGCAGGATGTGCACAATGACGTGGACCCGACGTTCCAGCGGAGTGTGTCCTGCAATATCACCATCAATGTGCAGGTGATGCTGCTAGCCTAGTAGTGTCCAGCAACCTCTGACTGCACTGTGGGTGGGCATGGCCAGAACTGGGCTGGGAGGAACGAAGAACCTTTCATTAAGCTCAGGGTGCTGGATGTGTGGTGTGCCAAATGCAGCCAGGCACTGAGGGCAGGCAACTTGGAGGGATTCAGCCATGGGCTCTGCTGAAATGGAACCGAAGTCTCCAGCCCACTTGTGGCCTCTGCCTCTTAAGGCATTCAGGTATAGCACAGAGCTCCCAGGACACCAATGGGGGCTATGGAGAGCATGCTGCTGGGGAGAGGGAACTCCCTGAATTGCTGCCTGGGCTCCTCCTGCCTCCAGCCTGGCCTTGTTCAGTGCCCAGGATGACAGGGCTTGAGGCACGAAGTAGCTGGTTTGCCAAAAGGATTGGCTAGCTCAAGCTCCCACAGATTTTAGCTGTGCCTATGCATGTGCAACACATTTGCAAATCTAGCTGCAAGGGCACAATTTGGGGCTCCTGAAATGAGGAAATGCAGTCAGTAACTGCCTGGCTACCTATAGTTTGCCTTCTGTTTTCATATGAGACACTCTCTCAGCATCCTGTGGCCCCACTTTGTTCATGTACCTTCCAGCCTCTAAATCACATGGGACAGGCCAGCTCCTCCTCCTTACAATCTGATTCTCAAGCACCAGGACAGGGCTAGCTGCTATGTGAAAATGGTCTGGGGTCCTGGAATTACCCTGCAGAACCACTGAATTCTTCTCTGCAGCCTGAACAAATTCCTTCTCATGCAGTTGTATCTGAAATTTCTCGGATCAGCCGGGTCCTGGCCCAGTGTGGTGTGTGGCAGTTAGCCTGTAGTAGCTGGTGGCTCCAGGGGTCTATACAGCTTCAGCTGCCCAGTGCAGTATATGGCTAGGTTGTGGTTTTTATGTGGCTATAATTTAGAGTCTATAGGCATATGCTTCTAACCATCCTGTGCCCTCCAGCTTGGATGCTGTAGGATGCTACACAGCATGCCCAGCTTCATCCAATGCTAGCATCAATAGGATGCCCCCTACCGCACTTCTCTCTGGAGTAGAGACTCATGCTGCTGGACCCATTGGGGAATCCCTGGTAATTGCCAGCACAGTGCATGATCTATGACAAATGCAGAACCACTTTGCTCTAGTAGCAGAAGGCATAGAGATGTGGGACTCATTGTCATGGAACATGAGGCTGCACTGGGAGTTTTGCAGAATTACTTGCAGAAGGAGGGGAGTGTTGGAACTCACCACTGGCCCTGCAATAGAGGCTGTCCTATGTGGAGAATCCTGTTGACTCCATCCAGCATGAAGCACCACTGCAGGGCAAATGGTGTCAGTGCCCCAGGGAGGGCTGACCAGCACAGCCATGGGATAGGAGAGCTGAGCTATCAGCCAGGGACTTACTCTCACATTTCTGTGTTTGTCAGGATGTTAATGACCAGCCCCCAATCTGCCAACCCATGATTAAGGAACTCTCCATATACTCCACACTGGCCCCCAGTCAGCCTGTCACATCTCTGGAGTGCTCGGACTATGACAGGAGCACTGTACTGCCCTTGTGTTACACCATTGTCGGAGGTGAGCAGGGTGCTGGACTCCTCAGCCTAGGGGGACTAGTCCAGCCATGGGGATGGTGTCCCCATTGGGCATGTAGGGACACTAGCCCAGCCTGGCAAGGTGAGAAGGTGCTGGGTTCAGGCCCACCCTAGTGCAGCCTCTCACCAAGCTGCCCTGGTACAAAGGAGATTGGTCTAAACAGGGCTTTCCTTCCTCAGGCAACATCAATGGACGGTTCCATTTGCGTGGGAACACCCTTTACCACAACCACTTCTCTTACGACCCTGATGGGATCGTCGACCCCTTAACCTTTGAGCTTCTGGTGGAAGTGTTGGACAGCTGCAGCCCGCCGCACCACAGCACAACTGCCACAGTGATTGTGCATGTGATTCCCTGGGCCACAACCGTGCCCACCACTAGCACCTTGCTCACGGTAGGAGTGTCTGTCATAGAAGACAGCCTCTGCCTCCAATCCCTTGTACCAGGGTTACTGCTCTCAACAGCCCAGCTGCCCCATGACAGCTCTCTTATAACCCTCCATCATATCTGATAGCGCCCCAGGCTTCCTTTCCTTTTAGTGTCCTGCAACTCCAACTCCACAGAATCAGCTGTCCCTACATCTCCTACCTTTGCATCCCTACTTGATCTCTACAGGGCTTCTCTGACTACCTTGTCTTCCTGGGTGTGGGTTCTGGCCTTGGTGGCTGGGCAAGAATTGGCCTATAACTTTAGTGTCAGATAGTGACACTGAAAAGGTCTCACTTTTTGCTGGCCATCCAGCCCATGCTTTGCTTCTGTGGGCAGCTTGCGGGCTGCCACCCCACACTATTCTTCCTCTGTGGGAGCTTTTAGTTTATGGACCACTGGGTTTCACTGAACACCAGGCTGAGAATTATAGTGTGGGCAAGGACTGGCTCAGACAAGGCTTCCCTCAGCTGAGAGGGGTCATAGAGCATCCACTGGTCGCAAACTGGCACTTGTCCCCATTTTCTAGCAGGGAAACTAGGGCAGAGTGAGGTGGATACAGCAACCTGCACCCTGGTTTGCCAGTGCCTTGTGCTCCCCACCAGGAGGTATGTCTGGCAACACACCCAAGCCTTGGCTTGCCCAGGCATTGGTATCAGGTTTCTCTCTTGCAGACACCAAGGAAAGAACCACTAGTAATCACCCGGACAGACTACTTCTGGGAGCCCACACCCTGGTTTATGGTGGTGCTGACCATCTCCAGCATTCTTCTTCTGGCAGCCCTTGGATGGCTGGCCTGGGGACTCCTGTGCTGGTGAGTAGGGACTGAGAGCAGTGCCTTGCTGTGGTCAGAAGTCTGCTGGCCTGACCTGCCCCAGGCATGGCCAGCAGGAGCCTCTGCTGTTCCAAAATAGCAGTGCTCTAATACAGCTCTATCTGCCAGAGACAACAGCCAGCCTGTGCTTCCCACATCCTGCAATTCTGCCCCCAACTCCTCTTCCCTCTGCCCATGAGCAAAGGCATGTCCCCCACCCTATGTCCTCACAGATTCCCTGTGCTCCTCAATGCAGGTCCATCTGCAGAGAACCAACCCAGGTGCTTCTTCAGGACAGGTAAGTGAGAGATGCCTTTCTTCTGCATTCTGGTCCGGCACTGGCACAACCTGCAGCAGTGCATGGGCCAAGCATCAGACAGGAGTGCAGGCAACTATCTCCAGCAGTCCTGTGGGAGCGGCTGGGTCTGACCTGCTTGACTCAGTGTCTGGATTCCACCTCCTGCATTGGGTTGCTATGCTGCCTTGTTTGCCTCTTAGGTTGAAAGTTCCCAGCTTGGCTAGTCTGGGCCAGACTTGATGATCCAGGAGGACGTGCCCATGGCTCTGAATCACTATTGATACCACCTGCAGTGCCAGGGTTGTTCTGACTCCTGGAGAGCTGAGATCAAGGCCTGGCAGCCTGTGCACACTGGCCGCCTGGCAGCCTGTGCACACTGGCCGCCTTGCTGCCCTCATTGCAGCAGGGTGCTTAGCACTAGGATTTAAGCCCAATTCTCCTGGGGTGACACTTACCCTTGTGATGGTCCCTAGGTCATGTGGACATGCATCCTCCTGTATGGTGCTACTGCCCCGCTGTCCTTTCCCATGGCTGTGCATCCCTCTTGTGCCCATTCCTGCACACTGTGGTCCCACAGAAACTTTCCCACCAGCTTTGCCCTTGGGCCCTGGGTCTGACCCACTCCATTGCACTCACATGTCAGCCCATTGGTTTGAGGAGGGATTGACATGCCTTTAAAAGCAGTACTCAATGACCAGGCTCTCCAGTGATAGAGTGCAGCCAGTGCCTGCACCTTAACTGCATGAAGAGAGTGGCTTCCCCTGCAGATGAACAGCAGGGTAGCAGCTGTTGGGTAGAAAAGAGCACATTTGACTAGTGTGTGCCTTGCCTGTGGGCTCCTCTGCTAATTACCTCTTGCTCCCTTTAGATCCCTGCCCCACACAGATTCTGTGAAGAGAGAGAAAGGGGCCCTGCGTGATCTGAGCAAGGAGATGGATTCTTCCAGCATCCTGAGCTTGGTATGGCTGAGTATGCGCCATCACAGCCAGCCACAAACCCTGCCAAGGCGGCCACCTCTAGAACACTGTGTCTTATGCTGTGCTTTGGCTGGGCACCATTACCATCTCACCCTCTACCCATCCTGAGGGCAGGCAGCAACTGCAGCTGTCCCTGCCGAGCCAGCCCTATATTTGCTGAGACTCCCTGCTAATGCAATGGAAGAGCCAGTGCTCCTGCCCCATTCTCTACAGCTCCCCGTGCTGAGAGAGGCTGAGACTGATCTAACACTACCAAAGGCAATGCTTCTTCCCAGCTCTCTGCTGGGCGGTTGTCTGCGCCCCTATCCACGAGTCTTGGATTTTCAGGTGTATTAGGGCAGGCAGTGCAGTGGTCTCAGCACTTAGCATCTGTTCCTTTCTCTCTTGTAGGGGCAGTTTGATGGCCGTGCCCAGGACCCCTGTGAGTGTATATTCTCCCAACCTTCCTTTTCCCCTGACTGCAGCGGGGGAAGCTCTGTGACAGCAGGAGGAGGAAATGCCTGTCTATCTCTAGTGCTAGCCCTTTGGGGAATGGTATGCCACTCTCAACCCTGCACTGCCCCCGGGCTGTGCGGGCTTTTGTAGCAGACTGAGGGCACACATTCATGAACTACAGCCAATCTCATCTTTAGTGTGCCAATGTATACTCAGGGACTGTAGATTTTGGCCTTCCTTGTGCCTTCCTGATGCAGGGTCCAGCACGGATTCCAAGGCTCTGTGGGCTAGAAGTTAAGCAGCGCTGTCCTAGTACATTCTGGGACTCACAGAGTCCAGTGACCGCGTCTTCAGAGTGCTTAATAACTGTGTGTCAAGCTCCTACATGCCACCCTGTGGGTGTACCGTGGGAGCAAGAGAGTCCTGGGCAGGGACCAGAACACTTACTGGTCTGGGGAAGCTGCCTACTGTCTGTCACCAGGATGGTAGCCACATACGGGAAGCCAGCAGTGGCAATGGATTCACTGTCATAGTCCAGTGTGTTGTTGACCTGTAAGATCCCAAACTGGGGAGAGAGGGGGTTTCAAAACCTGGTTCAAAAGGGACATGGAGTTTTTATGGCATGCTGGGACCTATCATTTCAAGAAACCATGCCTTGGGGTTGATGTGGCAGTGAGCCTTCAGCAGTGAGGCTGCATTTTGCCCCTCCTATACAGTATCTCAGTGATTCGTGGTGCCCGCTAGTGCCTGTGGCATCTGTGGAATACACTGCTGATTCCAGTGACCTGAAGTTCCCAGTCTTCTCTAGCACTCCTGGCAGACCAGGTGACTCAGCCCAGGGCAACCAAACCATGCTTTCCTCTGCATTCAGTAGTAGGCATTCACCTGATCAGGGTGCAGGCTGCCCAAAACCTAAGGTTCCTGAGCAACTGCCCTGGCACATGAGTGTCTTGGGCAGTTCATGGAGCATCCAGGGCCACAGCAGCACTATTACCAGTGCCTGAGTGTGGCATTCCAGTGTTCCATGGAGGCTGGGCCTGGGTCCTGTAGTGCCAGTGCCAGGGCACGCCAGTGCTCCACAGAAGTATTGGAAGTTCCAGTATGCCACGGGGCTGGGGAGATTGCGTCCTTCATGCTGTGACACATGTACCCTGCTTTCTGTCTCCAGTGACAAGCCGAGAATATCTCTTCAACAGCAGCACTGGAGCACGGCGTTGGATCTGAATGCATCCCTTTCACCCCTGCACTGCTAGCCCTAAGAAACATACCTCGTCCCCTCCCCATGCTACCAGGTTAATTTAAGTACAAGTGCATACCCTGGCCCAGCTACCCCACCTCAGAACTTTGGAGAACCTTGTTTCTGTGTTCATCTATTGATTAATGGTCTGGGAGGGGAGGTCAGCAATATATGCATATTGGGAGTGTGATGCCCATTGTGTCCACTGTGAGTGTGCGGTGGCAGCAGTATTACCAGTTTTATAGGTTCCCATTTAGATTTTAAAGCTTTAATCTAACCATTTATATTTGCTGATTGGGTAAATGTAATTACCCATATTGGCAGGCAATTAAGTGAAGGTGACCCCTTTTCTTTGAGTCACAGGAGTACTAGCTTGCAAATTGTAAGGCAGGGGTCTTTTTCAATCTACTGTTATCTACTGTCATCTTGGAGAGTGCCTGTCAGATCACTTTGGCATTCCTAACCAATCAACATGCTATTTAAGTAATCAAGAATCACCCAAGGAGCATAATAGATAGTTGCATAGGTTAGGTTTGGATATCAGAAGTCTGAGATATACTGAATACAACCTATTATCTGACAAGTGACAAACAGAATTGAATACAAGCACTTGGACCAGAGAACAGCAGAAATCAAGATTTCTTACTACTCTTAATCATCAGCTGTCAGCTCTTTAGTATCTCTGATATGTTCATTGATGATCAAGTAATTCTTCAGAAGGCAATGTTGCCCTTGTTGCAAGACATTCATGGGAATGCAGTCCTTGCTATTTCTAGTTTAAAATATTTAAGCCACTTGCTTAAAGTTAGGTCTCATCTGTCTCTACCTTACTCTGACAGTAGAACTTCTGGATGCAAACAGCAGGTGCCAGAGCATGCACATACCTAGGTGTTTCTAGCAGCATTATGTGGCTTCACTCAGTAGTGGTGCTGCCAGAGCATAAAGTACACCTAGGGAGGTACTAGCTACTGAAGACCCTGCAGGGCAGGGGGCTGGACTCGATGATCTCCCGAGGTCCCTTCCAGCCCTAACGTCTATGAAATCTATGAAATCAAAAGGCCCTCAAATACTGTGTTCAGCTAGTAGCTGTTGAATGGCTACTGCCAATACACACTGCTTGCATTGCTCCCAGACGGGTTCCCGGGGGGTCCGCTCATCTGGAGGGGCCTGGTGAAACATGGCCAGTGGAGCTGAAGGTCCAGTGTTGGAACTGTGAGGCCTGGCAGAGGCAAAGGCCAAGACTGTGTAAGAATGGGACTGTCTCAGAGAGCCTATATAGAGACAATTGCAGTGCACTCTGTAACTCTGTGCACTTTCTGGGGGTGGTTCTGGAGTGGCACGCCCTTCTTTCCCATTGACTGCTTCAGGGCCCTTGTATCCCAGCTCTCTCCTAGGCTGTTTCCTTTACTGTCCAGTAGATGGCATGAGTGTACAGCAAATCTCTGATGCTTTCTTAAATGTTCAATGACCATTTTGTGCTTGGAAGCTTGTCCAACTTCCCCTCCCACTTGTAGCTTGTCCAATAAAAGATACCACAAAAAAGAATTGTCTAATGAACTCCTCATCATGTCCCCAAATTCAGAAAATGTGGTTGGCACCTTCTTTGACTATGTCTAATTTAGGGCCAGGCAACCTTTTCCAGGTGAGAGTGCAAACGGCCTGCACTGGGTCAGAGGCCAGCAGGCAGAGTGGCCAGTAGGATCTTGCTGCCACCACCGCTTGTCTCTGTGACAACACAGGGAGAGTGCCTGCAGCTGGTGCTCACTTCTGTGAGCTGAAGCTCCTCAGGGCTGAACCTCCACACCTGAAGCCCCTCACTGCTGAATGCCTCCAAAGCCCCACATCCATGGGCTGGATCTAATCTATGATCCACAGGCTGCTAACCCCTGCTCTAATTCCTTTGAGTTCAAATCCTAAAGGACTTATACAGAACAAGAGACTGCACACTAAAGGAACAAAATAGTTTACTGTATTTTCTGTGTGTACCACATATCTTCAAATAAGATATATGTCTTGTTTTGGGAAGGTAGATTGAAGCAAAAAGTTTTTACCAGATCACATCTGAATCCTGACCATGGGAGGGATAATGAATGAATGACCAGTGCTGCTCGGGCATCACTACATTTTTCACACCCTCACAGCCACTGCTGTATGGGGAGCAGCTTTTGGCTGCTCAAGTAGTTCAACAGTGTCTATGAAAAGATTAAAAACCGTGACGCTGCATTTACAATGTCCCTTTGCTTCTATTCCAGACAGAAATTGGTTCCTCACTTAAGACACTCCTTCCAATTTTGAAAAGCTAATTTTGTGGGGAAAGGTATGTGTCATGTGGGAGTAAATACATCTATTTCCTGATGACAGCATTTTTAAAGCAGACAAATGTCGTTTCAAATTTGGGCAAAAGACATGTAATGAATTCTTGGAGGATCAGGAGGTTTGGACCCGTGGAAGCTTCAGCTCCCTGGGTGTTACCCTAAGCTATGCCTAACTGGTCTGAATTTACATTTTCCCCACCTTGCCATTGTGCCTACTTCACTGAACAAAAGGGGCCACTGTGTAAAAGCCTTTAAGATGTATCTTCTAGGCTTGGACAGACATTACTTACCTGTTGTTGTGGCATGACAAAAAGTTTGAGGCCACAGTTATATTTTTGTCCTGCCAAAAAAAAAAAAATAAAAGCACTAATCAAACTCCAAAATGGCAAATCACAGCAAAAAAGATGCTGTTTAAAACAGCAGTTTCAGTGTTATAGGAAGTTTTTCTGTGACAAATGTAATGGGTGGGCAGGTATTCCTGTTCACCTCCAAGGGAAAGTGAGTGGCTCCCTGATAGCTGGCCCAGCAACAAGCCATTACACAGTGGGATTGGACAGAGAATGGTTTTGACACTGGGGGCTGCCCCCTGCCCAGGACCTCCTGCAGGACCAGGGAGGGACAGGTAGTGGCAGATTAAGATTTATTGGACCCCTGGGCTCCAGAGGGGAAAGGGGCCCCTTCCCCTCCTGCTGCTGCTGCTGCTGCCAAGGTTGTGGTAGGCCTCTGTGCCCCATGGACTGGGGTGGTGCTGGGGGGGGTGCTTTAACCACCCCAAAATTCACCTTAGCCCCCCCATAGTCTCCCCTCCCAGTGCTGCCCACCCACCCTGCACAGCTGAGCTTCCAAAGGTGCGGCACTCTTGGCAGGGGTGATGCCAGCCTCTTCCCAGTGGTGGGGCTGGGCCAGGGCTAGGCTTGGAGCTGGTAGGCATGGGTTGGGCTCAGCTGTGTAGGGTGGGTGGGCAGCAGTGGCACTGGGAGGGGTGGCTACAGGGGAGTTGAGGTGAATTTTGAGGTGGCTATAGCCCCCTCAAGCCCCCAGCCCAGCCCCAACCAAACCCCGCCACTGGGAAAAGATTGGTGCCACCCCTGCCCATGGAGGAGGCTGGGTGAACCTGGCTGGGCTGGGGGCAGGGTGGCACATGCCCACTGCTCCTTCCCCACCCTCCACAGCCCTCCCCTGGCCACAGCCAGAGTGGAGTGGAGCTGAGCGGGATGACAGAGGATGATTCTCAACCCTGCTGCCTTTGCCCTGGGGGCCATGTGCCCCCTGCCCAGCTGGCAGAAGGCACACCTCGCAACTCCAACTGCTGCTGGGCAGGCAGGGAGTACACCACCAGCATGGGGGCCCTGGGGCAAAGGCACCAGGGTGGAGAGCCCCAAGTGCACAGCAAGCATTCTGCATCTGCTCCATGCACAAATCTGGGGGGCACATGCCCCCCCATGTCTCCCTCAGTGGGGTGTGCTTCAGCAGGGAGCATCCCCTCCCACTCCCTCTTCTCCCCACACCGGACAAGCCTCCTGTAGCTCCATCCCACTCTCCACCCTGGCCCCAGGTCCCATGCATTGCCTTGGTTGGGCAGTAGCTCCAGCCCCTGCCCCACACCCTCCCCCACTGTGGGGGTCTCAAGCTCCCCCCCCATACCCCTTCCCCTTATACACTCACCTGCAGAGAGCTGCTCTCCACACTGTGGATGTGTTCTGGGCTGTGTGTATGTGGGCAACTGCACACAGGCATTCAGCACTCCCTGCGTCTCACTCCCAGCAGCCCCTGCACAGGGAAACCCGCTGTTTCCCACAGGAACCCAGGCACCTGGGGGCCCCGATGGCAGGCCCCCCTGGGCCCTTGTGTTAATCCACCTATGGGAAGGAGAGGGAAGGGCTCTGCCTGTGTGGCGTGACCAGCAGAGTTCCAGCTCCGCTAGTTGTGCAGCTGCCCCCTGCCCAGTGGTCTGGCTTTAGAACAGGACCCTACTGTGCTGCCTGAGCAGGGCTCTTGCCCTGCTCTGGCCATCACAGTGAAAAGCCCAGACCCCCTGGCTAGAGCCCTAGAGCACTGAAAAGAGCCACTTTCTGGGCACAGGCCCCGGTGGGAACAAGCCCAGTTCCTGTGGGGTTGGGAAGGCAGGAAGGTAACAATTAGAGCTGCTGCTCCACATAAGACCCAGAAAAGGCCATTCTTCTTATAGGGGCCATGACAGCTCTTCCCATTGCCACAGCCCTTCCAGGAAGAGCTCTTCTGTAGCTAGATGAAGGGATAAGGGGGGCTCCTCCATCCATCCATAAGCCTTGAAGACTAGCAAGAGCCCAAATATTTAATTTAAACATCCCACCTTGTGTCCCTGGGCTAACAGATTCCAGCTGCAATTTATCTGACATTTCTTACAACTTCTTACATGATCTGGACCATGGGGATTTTGTTCTGGGGTAAGCAAAGGGGCAGCGTAGATTCTTGTTCATACCTGGTTTGGGGATAGAATGGCAGCATTTTGGATTTGTGGACTGAATGCAACTGACAGTTCTGAACAAAGTAAACTAAGGCATTTTTGTCCTTTGTCCAACTCACCCCATGCCACATACCATGCTGTGCCTTCACATGCCATGCTGTGCCTCTGTGTGCCATGCCTTATGCGTGCAAACTGGTATAGTGGGTAGGCTACCAAGGGAAGGCTAGAAACAGGAACTGGGGGACCCAGAGTCAGACAGTGGGAAAGGAGCTCGAGTCCAAGTTTCCAAATCTGATGGGGTATTCCAGGGGCAGAATTCAAGTCACAGGCTAAGTCAGCTCCTGAATCAGGGATCAATTTACTAATCCCAAGGACAAACTGCAGAGTCCAAGTCACAGGCTGAGTCATGGTCTTGGAGTCAGGTACAAAGTTACTAAAGCTGATTGTTGCTCCCAAAAGTCAGAGTCCAGGAGCAGAGCTGAACAGGGTCATAAACTATAGAGAACTAAAGAGCACAAGTATCAGAGATGGGGTTTTTGTTGTTGTTTATTTTTATTACAAAAGTATCAAACTTGCATTCTTTCTTTCACATGATTCTTCAACTGCTGAACGCAGGCTGAAGACATCTACCCCACCCCTCCTTCCCCTACCCTCCCATTCCATTCCATTCCAGATCCCTCCACCCTATCCCTCAACTACTTCAAGCACAGTAGGTGAACTCTTCGTAGTCTTGCTCATATTCATCTACTACCATGTACCCTTGTGAGTATTCTTCTACTTGCTGTCCCTCTCAGCTTATTTTTAAAACCCACCTCCTCCCATGACACTACAAGGACTCTCATCCAACATCATAAAAGCCATAATACAGTAATAAAACTGATGTAAAGCCTTTCTCTGTGTGCCCAAAACCAAGTCTCTTACAAAGAGTGACACAAAATGATACAAAAACTTGGAAACAATCATCTATAAAATTTCCTTTCCATCAGGAACTCAATACATCAATGTGAACATGGGTCCATAAAACGTTCTTTCTGTTACGGCAACTTTAGATACAGCCCTGCTGTATAAAATCCTCTGTGTCAGATCTCCCAGTCCTTCACTTCACATTTTCTGTTGACGTCCTCGTCATCCATTCCTTCCCAGTCTCAGTTCACTCAATCTGAATCACTGAGAAAGTCAGGTTCTTCAAAAGAGGGAGGGAGGCTCCTCAGTGTCCATGATGCCATTTGAAAACACAGTCAGTGTCTGTAAAAAGTCCTCTTCTGGCCCCTTCAGTACCAGCCTGTATAAAAAGGCCCACCGCACCGAGGCCCCTGCCCCAACAGAGTGTAGCAACAGGTACGCACCTCTTGCAGCCCCAGCAGAGCCTGCTCAGTTGCCAGCTCCTGCAAGCAAAACAGGCCCAACTGCAGCTACCACCCCCGCTCTCCAAGACAAAACATAAAGTGTTTGTTGTGGGAGACTCCATCCTGAGGGGGACTGAGGGGGCAACCTGCTGCCCTGACTCCTTAGCCCGGGAAGTCTGCTGCTTCCCAGAGGCCCAGATCCGAGACACTGCAGAGAAGATCCCTACGCTCCTCCAGCCCACAGACCACTATCCCATTCTCCTTATTCATGTGGGCACCAATGACACTGCTTGGAGCCCTCTCAGCTGGGTCATGAGGTGCTACAGGGATTTGGGAGCGGGGCTAAAGGGTCTGGGGGCACAGGTGGTGTTCTCTTCGATCCACCCAATCTTGGGCTATGGGCTGAGGAGTGAGAGGAGGAGCCACATAGTGAACCAAAGACTGCAGCGCTGGTGTCATCGGGAAGGCTTTGGCTTCCATGGCCACAGCCCGTTCTTTGGCAAGAGAGGCAGCGAGCTGCTGGGAAGAGATGGCCTCCACCTCTTTCCCCTGGGGAGGAGGCTCTTCTCAGCCAGACTGGCTGACCTGCTCCACTGGGCTTTAAATTAGGCCTGCCAGGAGACAGGGGGACTACCACCACTGCTGGCCTGCTGAGCAACCCTTGCAAAGCCAGCAGGCCAAGGCACTTAAGGGAGCCCATCCCTGCCCCAGCCTTGGTACAATTTTTGGGCAAGGCAAGAGCCCCCGAGGGGACACTTGCCTGCCTGTACACAAATGCCAGGAGCTTGGGGAATAAACAGGAGGAGCTTGATCTCCTGCTTAACGCAAATAATTACGATGTCATAGGGATAACGGAGACCTGGTGGGACTCCACCCATGACTGGACCATGGGTATAGATGGCTATAGCCTGTACAGGAGGGATCGTGTAGATAAAAGGGGCGGGGGTGTAGCTCTCTATGTTAAGGAAAGCTACGTGTCCCTGCAAGCTGATGTTGGTGACCAGGGTGGACGACTGGAGACCCTCTGGGTTAAAATCCATGG